>NC_057405.1:36350072-36548943 GCF_019320065.1 Cervus canadensis | reverse complement strand
TGAGCAATGAGCCCTAGTATGCTTCTGCTTTCACCCTCTTAAGTCTGAATGAAGAGCAGATTTTGGAGATCAGTCTTCAAGCAGAGGAGTGCCTCAATCCAAAGCAGAGTACCAGGGGCTGATTGTATGTGCAAAGAGGAGGACGGGAATTCAATTCTGCAACAGCAGGTGCTGGGGATTAAATCCCCATAATTAACCTCAGACTGTGGACTTTAGGGGCAATTATGGGTTTGGGAGCAAGTATAAGCTGTAGTAAGACAAGATCTGAGTCTGAATTGATGCTACAATGCACACAACAGGTGCAGAGATCTTCCTAGATACACTGGAGGACTTTCTGAGTAGACAAATTGCAGGAACACACTGTGTGGAGAGGTCAAAGAAAAAATCCGAGGACATTCTTCTAACTACTGCATTTAAATGCTTTTGTCTTTTTTCATATAGTTCTAATGTGATTCTTCTTTATCATTCCATTAATTTTAGTTTTTAATAACCTACCTTTTTATTTTTAAATATGGGGAAAAAAGAAAGAAAAACAATATTCCAATTTTTTTTTAAATTAAAAACAAATTTTTTTCACAGTACTCATTAATTATATTGCATTTGCCATGTATTTGGTTTTGTACTTTTCCTAGTCTAGTTTTTAGGATTCATTTTAACTTATGGGTTTTTTTTTGTTTGTTTGTTTTTATTGGTTTCATTGCTCTCTCCCTTTATGATTCCTGCTTTTTCCCCTTTTCCCCCACTCTTTTTTCCCTTTTCTCTTTACAAGTGTGTGAGTATCTTTGTATGTTCTCAGCTGTTGAGTGCTACTTTCACTGAGCTTTGGGTCTTTTCTTCTGTGCTGTATGGCCTGTGAGTTCTTTGTGCTACAGTAAGGGGTCAGGCCTGAACCCCTGAGATGAAGACCAAACCTCAGGACACCCAAATCATTCCCAACCCCATGGAACATTTATTGACAAGTGTGACCCTGAAGGCCTCTGTTTCAATGCTAAGGCTAAGCCCCACCCAAAAGCCAGCAGGATCCAGGGCCTGACCAGTCTCACATCAACCTTCAGTAAAACAGGAACACAACCCTGTCCATTAGCAGAAAGGCTGCCCAACACCATACCAAGCCCACAACTCTCCAAAAGACTTTACCAGACATGTCACCACTCCTCAGAGAGACAAGAACCACCTCCATCCACCAGAACATGGGCACAAGTCCCCCCAAGCAAGAAACCTTCACAATGCACTGGTCCAATCCCACCTTTGGTGCAGTCTCCAAAATTATGAGAAACTCTGACCTTCAGTCTGCAGAAAGGAATCCCAAATGCAGAAAATTAAACAAAATGGGAGGACAGTGAAACAAACATACTTCAGATGAAGGAAGATGGTAAAAACCCACAATACCAAACAAGTGAATATGAAACTGGCAGTATACTTGAAAAAGAATTCAGAGTAATGATAGTAAAGATGATCCAAAACCTTAGAAATAGAACAGAGGCACAAATAATAGCCTGGAGGCACAGAAGAAGCAGATAAGATATAGAGCAATCAGCAATAAGCAACACAATAACTGAGATTTAAAGTACACTATAGGAAGAAAGAAGGGAAAACCACTAGACCATTCAGGTATGACCTAATGAAATGCCTTATGACTATACAGTGAAAGTGAGAAATAGATTTAAGAGACTAGATCTGATAGACAGAGTGCCTGATGAACTATGGATGGAGGTTCGTGGCATTGTACAGGAGACAGAGATCAAGACCATACCCATGGAAAAGAAATGCAAAAAGGCAAAATGGTTGCCAAGGAGGCCTTACAAAGAGCTGTAAAAAGAAGACAAGCAAAAAACAAAGAAGAAAAGGAAAGATGTTCCCATTTGAATGCAGAGTTCCAAAGAATAGCAAGGAGAGATAAGAAAGCCTTCCTCAACAATCAATGCAAGGAAATAGAGGAAGATAACAGAATGGGAAAGACTAGTCTTTTCAAGAAAATTATAGATAACCAGGAACATTTTGTGCAAACATGGGTTTGATAAAGGACAGAACTGGTATAGACCTAACAGAAACAGAAGATATTAAGAAGAGGTGGCAAGACTACACAGAAGAACTATACAAAAATGATCAGCACGACCCAGATAATCACCATGGTGTGATCACTCACACTCACCTAGAGCCAGACATCCTGGAATGTGAAGTCAAGTGGGCCTTAGGAAACATCACTACGAATAAAGCTAATGGAGGTGATGAAATTCCACTTAAGCTATTTCAAATCCTGAAAGATGACACTGTGAAAGTGCTGCACTCAATATGCCAGCAAATTTAGAAAACTCAGCAGTGACCACAGGACTGGAAAAGGTCAGTTTTCATCCCAATCCCAAAGAAGGGCAATCCCAAAGAATGCTCAAACTACAGCACAATTGCACCCATCTCACATGCTAGTAAAGTAATGCTCAAAATTCTCCAAGCCAGGCTTCAGCAATACGTGAACTGTGCACTTCCGGATGTTCAACCTGGTTTTAGAAAAGGCAGAGTAACAAGAAATCAAATTGCCAACATCTGCTGGATTATCAAAAAAGCAAGAGAGTTTCAGAAAAAAAAAATCTATTTCTGCTTTATTGATTATGTCAAAGGCTTCGACTGTGTGGATCAAAATAAACTGGAAAATTCTGAAAGAGGTGGGAATACCAGACCACCTGACCTCCTCTTGAGAAATCTGTATGAAGATCAGGAAGCAACAGTTAGAACTGGACATGGAACAACAGACTGGTTCCAAATAGGAAAAGGAATACATTAAGGCTGTATATTGTCACCTTGCTTATTTAACTTATATTCAGAGTACATCATGAGAAATGCTGAGGTGGAAGAAGCACAATCTGGAATCAAGATTGCTGGGAGAAATATCAATAACCTCAGATATGCAAATGACACCACCCTTATGGCAAAAAGTGAAGAGGAAATAAAAAGCCTCTTGATGAAAGTGAAAGAGGAAAATGGAAAAGTTGACTTAAAGCTCAACATTCAGAAATCTAAGATCATGGCCTCTGGACCCATCACTTCATGGGAAATAGATGGGGAGACAGTGGAACCAGTGTCAGACGTTATTTTTCTGGGCTCCGAAATCAATGAAGATGGTGATTGCAGCCATGAGATGAAAAGACACTTACTCCTTGGAAGGAAAGTTATGACCAAACTAGATAGCATATTAAAAAGCAGAGATATTACTTTTCCAACAAAGGTCTGTCTAGTCAAGGCTATGGCTTTACTAGTAGTCATGTATGGATATGAGAGTTGGACTGTGAAGAAAGCTGAGCACCAAACAATTGATGCTTTTGAACTATGGTGTTGGAGAAAACTCTTGAGAGTCCCTTAGACAGCAGGGAGATCCAATCACTACATCCTAAGGAGATCAGTCCTGGGTGTTCATTGAAAAGACTGATGTTGAAGCTGAAACTCCAATACTTTGGCCACCTCATGCTAAGAGTTGACTCACTGGAAAAGAACTGAGGGATTGCGGGCAGGAGGAGAAGAGGATGACACAGGATGATATGGCTAGATGGCATCACCGACTCGATGAACATGGGTTTGAGTAAACTCTGGGTGTTGGTGATAGACAGGGAGGCCTGGCATGCTGTGATTCATGGGTTTGCAAAGAGTCGGACACAACTCAGCAACTGAACTGATAGGGAACCAAGACCAGATAACTGAGGCAAAAGAATGGATAAATAAGCTGGAAGATAGAATGCTAGAAATAATTGAAGCCAAGCAGATTAATGAAAAAAAGAATTTTAAAAATGAGAACAGTCTCAGAGACCTCTGGGACAACAATAACTGCACCAACATTCAAGTTATAGGTGTTCAAGAAGAAGAGCTTCCGGGGGAGGAGCCAAGATGGCAGAGGAGTAGGACGGGGAGACCACTTTCTCTCCTACAAATTCATCAAAAGAATAACTGAATGCAGAGCAAACTTCACAAAACAACTTCTGATCGCTAGCTGAGGTCATCAGGCGCCCAGAAAAGCAGACCATTGTCTTCGAAAGGAGGTAGGACAAAATATAAAAGATAAAAAGTGAGACAAAAGAGCTAAGGACGGAGACCCGTCCCGGGAAGGGAGTCTTAGGCGGCCTTGCTTGGGCTAGGGTCTGGGCCTGAGTGCCCTGAGGACAATCGGAGGGAGCTTCTGTGAGGTGCCAACTTGAACTGTGGGAGACCAAAAGAGAGAGAGAAAATTAACCGGCCGGAACACACTGCCAGCCATTCGCAGAACAAAGGGATGGAGAAAGTCCTGAGAAGAGCTCGCAGGCTGCGGACCGGCCCAGCCCCGCTGGAGGCAGGAGGCAGGGGGGAGGGGAAGGTCGCGGCGAGACACAGGGCACAGGCACCCGACCGGCGCGGGCGGGGACTGGGGCTGGGGACGCGGCGGGCTGAAGGTGCGCGCACCCGACTGGCGCCAGCGGAAACTGAGACTGGGTCCGCGGAAGGGAGTGAGTGCGCCACACCTGGGGATAGTGCGCCCATCAAGCCCCTCGCTGCCTGGACCGCTCTGACTGGGAAGGCACAGAGAGCAGGCGCAGCTTTTCCTTCCGCGCTTTTGTGGAGGGCTGGAACCTCGCGCAGCGCGGGGCGCGCTCCATATAGAACAGCCGGGAGCCTGAGCAGCGCAGACGGAGAAAGCAGCTGTCAGCCCCTCCCGGCAGCGCCAGCCCGCCCCCGCAGGGCCAGCCCATCCCCGCAGCATCAGCCCCTCCCAGCAGCGCAACGGAACTAGCTACCTGAATAAGAGTCCACCTCCACCCGCCTGTGTCAGGGCGGAAATGAGGCTCTGAAGAGACCGGCAAACAGAAGCCAAATAAACAAAGGGAACCACTTCAGAAGGGACTGGTGCAACAGATTAAAATCCCTATAGAAAACACCGACTTCACGGAAGGGCCCTGTAGATATCGAGAAGTGTAAGCTGGAACGAGGAGCTATCTGAAACTGAGCCGAACCCACACTGACCGCAACAGCTCCAGAGAAACTCCTAGATATATTTTTACTTTTTTTTTCTAAGTAAGGAAAAAAAAAAATTTTTTTTTCTTTTTATATTTTTCTTTTTTATTTTTTCTCTTTTATTTTCCTTTAAAATTCCCTATTACTCCCCCATTACTCCTTAACTTTCATTTTCATAGATTTTTACGATTTTTTTAATTAGGGGAAAAAAAAATTTTTTTTTCTTTCTTTCTTTTTTTCTTTTTTGTTTTTTTTTCTTTTTCTTTTTTTTTCTTTTTTCTTCTTTTTTTTCTTTCCATTTTCTCTTTTATTTTCTATTTTTCTTTTTCTCTTATTTCTTTTAAAGTCCTCTAGTACTCCTCTACTACTCTTCATTTTCATTTTCACTACACTATAACCTTACAAAAAAAAAGAGAAGCCCTATCTTTAAACCGAAGATTAGTCTCTCCCAATCTTGACTCTCTGTTTTCTACCTCAGAACACCTCTATTTCCTCCTTTCCCCTTCTCTTCCCAATCCAATTCTGTGAATCCTTGTAGGTGTCTGAGATACGGAGAACACTCTGGAAACAGACAGCTGCGTAGATCTGTCTCTCTCCTCTTGAGTCCCCCTTTTTCTCCTCCTGCTCATCTCTATCTCCCTCCTCCCTTTTCTCCTGTTCATGTAACTCTGTGAACCTCTCTGGTTGTCCCTAATGGGGGAGAATCTTTTCGCCATTAACCTAGAAGTTTTATTATCAGTGCTGTATAGTTGGAGAAGTCCTGAGACTACAGGAAGAATAAAACTGAAATCCAGAGGCAGGAAACTTAAGCCCAAAACCTGAGAACACCAGAAAACTCCTGACTACATGGAACTTTAAGCAATAAGTGACCGTTCAAAAGCCTCCATACCTACACTGAAACCAACCACCACCCAAGAGCCAGTAAGTTTTAGAGCAAGACATACCACGCAAATTCTCCAGCAACACAGGAACATAGCCCCGAATGTCAACATACAGGCTGCCCAAGGTCACACCTAACACATAGACCTATCTCAAAACTCATTACTGGACACTCCATTGCTCTCCAAAAAGAAGAAATCAAGTTCCACGCACCAGTACACTGACGCAAGCTTCCCTAACCGGGAAACCTTGACAAGCCAATCATCTAACCCCACCCACTGGGTAAATCCTCCACAATAAAAAGGAACCACAGACCTCCAGAATACAGAAAGCCCACTCCAGACACAGCAATCTAAACAAGATGAAAAGGCAGAGAAATACCCAACAGGTAAAGGAACATGAAAATGCCCACCAAGTCAAACAAAAGAGGAGGAGATAGGGAATCTACCTGAAAAAGAATTTAGAATAATGATAATAAAAATGATCCAAAATCTTGAAAACAAAATGGAGTTACAGATAAATAGCCTGGAGACAAAGATTGAAAAGATACAAGAATTGTTTAATAAAGACCTAGAAGAAATAAAAAAGAGTCAATTAAAAATGAACAATGCAATGAATGAGATCAAAAACACTTTGGAGGGAACCAAGAGTAGAATAACGGAGGCAGAAGATAGGATAAGTGAGGTAGAAGATAAAATGGTGGAAATAAATGAAGCAGAGAGGAAAAAAGGATCAAAAGAAATGAGGACAACCTCAGGGACCTCTGGGACAATGTGAAACGCCCCAACATTCAAATCATAGGAGTCCCAGAAGAAGAAGACAAAAAGAAAGGCCATGAGAAAATACTCGAGGAGATAATAGCTGAAAACTTCTCTAAAATTGGGAAAGAAATAGCCACCCAAGTCCAAGAAAACCCAGAGAGTCCCAAACAGATAAAACCCAAGGCGGAAACACCCCAGACACATATTAATCAAAACTAACAAAGATCAAAACACAAGTACAAATTATTAAAAGCAGCAGGGAAACAACAAATAATCACACAAAGGGATTCCCATAAGGATAGGCCAGCTGATCTATCAATAGAAACCTCAGGCCAGAAGGAAATGGCAGGACGTACTGAAAGTAATGAAAGAGAATAACCTACAACCTAGATTACTGTACCCAGCAAGGATCTCATTCAGATATGAAGGAGAATTCAAAAGCTTTACAGACAAGCAAAGGCTGAGAGAATTCAGCACCACCAAACCAGCTCTTCAACAAATGCTAAAGGATCTTCTCTAGATAGGAAATGCAGAAAGGTTGTATAAACGTGAACCCAAAACAGCAAAGTAAATGGCAATGGGACCACACCTATCAATAATTACCTTAAATGTAAATGGGTTGAATGCCCCAACCAAAAGACAAAGATTGGCTGAATGGATACAAAAACAAGACCCCCTATATATGCTGTCTACAAGAGACCCACCTCAAAACAAGAGACACATACAGACTAAAAGTGAAGGGCTGGAAAAAAATATTTCATGCAAACGGAGACCAAAAGAAAGCAGGCGTCGCAATACTCATATCAGATAAAATAGACTTTCAAATAAAAGCTGTGAAAAAGAGACACAAGAAGGACACTATGTAATATAAAGGACAATCCAAGAAGAAGATATAACCAATTAACTAAATTATATATGCACACCCAACATAGGAGCACCGCAATATGTACGGCAAACACTAACGAGTATGAAACAGGAAATTAATACTAACACAATAATACTGGGAGACTTTAATACCCCACTCACAACTATGGATAGACCAACTAAACAGAAAATTAACAAGGAAACACAAGCCTTAAATGACACAATGGACTAGCTAGACCTAATTGATATCTATAGGACATTTCACCCCAAAACAATCAACTTCACCTTTTTCTCAAGTGCACACGGAACCTTCTCCAGAATAGATCACATCCTGGGCCATAAATCTGGTCTTGGAAAATTCAAAAAAATTGAAATCATTCCAGTCATCTTTTCTGACCACAGTGCAGTAAGATTAGATCTCAATTACAGGAAAAAAATTGTTAAAAATTCAAACATATGGAGGCTAAATAACACGCTTCTGAATAACCAACAAATCATAGAAGAAATAAAAAAAGAAATCAAAATATGCATAGAAATGAATGAAAATGAAAACACAACAACCCAAAACCTATGGGACACTGTAAAAGCAGTGCTAAAGGGAAGGTTCATAGCATTACAGGCTTACATCAAGAAACAAGAAAAAAGTCAAATAAATAACCTAACTCTACACCTAAAGCAATTAGAGAAGGAAGAAATGAAGAACCCCAGGGTTAGTAGAAGGAAAGAAATCTTAAAAATTAGGGCAGAAATAAATGCAAAAGAAACTAAAGAGACCATAGCAAAAATCAACAAAGCTAAAAGCTGGTTTTTTGAAAAAATAAACAAAATTGACAAACCATTAGCAAGACTCATTAAGAAACAAAGAGAGAAGAACCAAATTAACAAAATTAGAAATGAAAATGGAGAGATCACAACAGACAACACTGAAATACAAAGGATCATAAGAGACTACTACCAGCAGCTCTATGCCAATAAAATGGACAACTTGGATGAAATGGACAAATTCTTAGAAAAGTATAACTTTCCAAAACTGAACCAGGAAGAAATAGAAGATCTTAACAGACCCATCACAAGCAAGGAAATCGAAACTGTAATCAAAAATCTTCCAGCAAACAAAAGCCCAGGACCAGATGGCTTCACAGCTGAATTCTACCAAAAATTTAGAGAAGAGCTAACACCTACCTACTCAAACTCTTCCAGAAAATTGCAGAAGAAGGTAAACTTCCAAACTCATTCTATGAGGCCACCATCACCCTAATTCCAAAACCTGACAAAGATGCCACAAAAAAAGAAAACTACAGGCCAATATCACTGATGAACAAAGAAGAAAAAATCCTTAACAAAATTCTAGCAAACAGAATCCAACAACAGTATTAATAAAAAATCATACACCACGACCAAGTGGGCTTTATCCAGGACATGCAAGGGATTCTTCAATATCCGAAAAAAATCAATCAATGTAATACACCACATTAACAAATTGAAAGATAAAAACCATATGATTTTCTCAATAGATGCAGAGAAAGCCTTTGACAAAATTCAACACTCATTTATGATTAAAACTCTCCAAAAAGCAGGAATAGAAGGAACATACCTCAACATAATAAAAGCTATATATGACAAACCCACAGCAGCATCACCCTCAATGGTGAAAAATTGAAAGCATTTCCTGAATTCAGGCTCAGGAAACAAGGAACAAGGTCCCACTCTCACCACTACTGTTGCAACATAGTGTTGGAAGTTTTGGCCACAGCAATCAAGCAGAAAAGAAGTAAAAGAATCCAGATAGGAAAAGAAGAAGCTGAGAGAACCTCACTGTTTGCAGATCGACATGATCCTCGACATTAGGAAAACCCTAAAGACTCTACCAGAAATTACCTAGAACTAATTCAATGAATATAGTAAAAGTTTGCAGAGAGTATCAAATGAACACACAGAAATCCCAACTTGCATTTCCTATACACTAACAATGAGAAAACATAAGGAGAAATTAAGGAAACAATAGCATTCACCATTGCAACAAAAAGAATAAAATACTTAGGGGTATATCTACCTAAAGAAACAAAAGACCTATACATAGAAAACTATAAAACACTGATGAAAGAAATCAAAGAGGACACAAACAGATGGAGAAACATACCGTGTTCATGGATTGGAAGAATCAATATTGTCAAAATGGCTATTCTACCCAAAGCAATCTATAGATTCAATGCAACCCCTATCAAGCTACCAACGGTATTTTTCACAGAACTAGAACAAATAATTTCACAATTTGTATGGAAATACAAAAAACCTCGAATAGCCAAAGTAATCTTGAGAAAGAAGAATGGAACTGGAGGAATCAACCTGCCTGACTTCAGACTCTACTACAAAGCCACAGTCATCAAGGACAGTTGTGGTACTGGCACAAAGACCAGAAATATTAGACCAATGGATCAGGAATAGAAAGCCCAGAGATAAAAATCCCAAGAACCTATGGAACCTTATCTTGACAAAGGAGGCAAGGATATACAATGGAAAAACAAACAAACCGCTCTTTAACAAGTGGTGCTGGGAAAACTGGTCAACCACTTGCAAAAGAATGAAACTGGAACACTTTCTAACACCATACACAAAAATAAACTCAAAATGGATTAAAGATCTAAATGTAAGACCAGAAACTATAAAACTCCTAGAGGAGAACATAGGCAAAACACTCTCCGACATAAATCACAGCAAGATCCTCTATGACCCACCTCCCAGAATATTGGAAATAAAAGCAAAACTAAACAAATGGGACCTAATGAAACTTAAAAGCTTTTGCACTACAAAAGAAACTATAAGTAAGGTGAAAAGACAGCCGTCAGATTGGGAGAAAATAATAGCCAATGAAGAAACAGACAAAGGATTAATCTCAAAAATATACAAGCAACTCCTGCAGCTCAATTCCAGAAAAATAAATGACCCAATCAAAAAATGGGCCAAAGAACTAAACAGACATTTCTCCAAAGAAGACATACAGATGGCTAACAAACACATGAAATGATGCTCAACATCACTCATTATCAGAGAAATGCAATTCAAAACCACAATGAGGTACCATTACACACCAGTTCAGGATGGCTGCTACAAAAGTCTACAAGCACATAAAATGCTGGAGAGCTGTGGGACCAGTTAAAAGGGAACCCTCTACACTGTTGGTGGGAATGCAAACTAGTACAGCCGCTATGGAAAACAGTGTGGAGATTTCTTAAAAAACTGGAAATAGAACTGCCATATGACCCAGCAATCCCACTTCTGGGCATACACACTGAGGAAACCAGATCTGAAAGAGACAGGTGCACCCCAATGTTCATCGCAGCACTGTTTATAATAGCCAGGACTGGAAGCAACCTAGATGCCCATCAGCAGATGAATGGATAAGGAAGCTGTGGTACATATACACCATGGAATATTACTCAGCCGTTAAAAAGAATTCATTTGAACAGTCCTAATGAGATGGATGAAACTGGAGCCCCTTATACAGAGTGAAGTAAGCCAGAAAGATAAAGAACATTACAGCATACTAACACATATATATGGAATTTAGAAAGATGGTAACGATAACCCTATATGCAAAACAGAAAAAGAGACACAGAAATACAGAACAGACTTTTGAACTCTGTGGGAGAAGGTGAGGGTGGGATGTTTCAAAAGAACAGCATGTATACTATCTATGGTGAAACAGATCACCAGCCCAGGTGGGATGCATGAGACAAGTGCTCGGGCCTGGTGCACTGGGAAGACCCAGAGGAATCGGGTGGAGAGGGAGGTGGGAGGGGGGATCGGGATGGGGAATAAGTGTAAATCTATGGCTGATTCATATCAATGTATGACAAAACCCACTGAAATGTTGTGAAGTAATTAGCCTCCAACTAATAAAAGAAAAAAAGAAAAAAAAAAAAGTCCCCCCCCCCAAAAAAAACACAAAACACCAGCCAAGGAAAAATCATTCAAGTGAAGAAACTTGGTTCACACACATAGCCTAGCTCAAAATCCATAAAATGTAGTGGCTGTAATGGATAGTTTCAGGGAATGTTTTTTCACTTGTGTAACAATTTTATATTCTTCATTTCTAAAAGAAATTCAAAAGGCTTTCATATTCTTCATTTCTATAAAAAATGAAAACTAGTGAATGAAAAACAATTGATATTTACAATATCATTCAGCTCCATGGCAGACACAAAAATCTACTAATTATAGTTTTCATACATAGCAACAAATAATTGAAAATATAGTTGAGAGATATGCTGCTTACAATTGAAACAAATATTTTAGAATTTGTGAAAATAAGGCCAAAACACAAGTGCAAGATTATAACCACAACACAAAAGAAACATTGTTAAGGAACATTTAAAATAATTCAAATTAAAAAAAATAATAAAAAAATAAAATAATTCAAATCAATAGGTAGATTATGTTCCCAGGCAAAAATACTCTAATATTACAAAGATATGTGTTTTCCCAAGTAGATGTATAAAGTTAGATAATCACTGCAGGATTTCCAGAAAGCTTGATAAGCTAAAGTTCACAGGAGAGAATAAATGGACGTTAAGAGAAAAGATTTACATGAATGAAAGGGGACATGTCCTATCAGATGTCAATGTGGTCTATGAATTTTTTATAATTAAAGTAGTACATGTCAGCATAGGAATAGACCAATGAAAAGAGTGGGTAATGCAGAAAAGACACCATTATTATTGGAATATGGAATACTATAAAAAAGTAGTGTGATAATTAACAGCGTGCACTCTGGAGCTAGCATGGCTGGGTTCAAGTCTGAGTCTGACACTAAATTGTCACTTTGGGAAAATTATTTACTCTCACTGAACTTTGATAACCTAATGTATAAAATGGAGATAATAACAGTACCAACCTAGTTTTAGGATTAAATTTTTAAGTAATATAAATACTTGAAAAGTTGGGCTGGCTTCCCAGGTGGCTGAGTGGGTAAAGAATCCACCTACATTTCAGGAGACACGAGAGATGAGGGTCCGATCCCCGGGTCAGGAAGATTCCCTGGAGAAGGGAATGGCAACTCACTCCAGTATTCTTGCCTGAAGAATCCCAGGGACAGAGGAGCCTGGCGGGATACAGTCCATGGGGTCACAAAGAGTCGGACATGACTGAAGCAACTGAGTCCGCATCCTCATCAGCAATCAAAAGGTATTATTTATAATTATCATCATCTCAGTAAGACAAAGAACAACTACTACTATTAATTTTAAGCCAGTGGAGAAAGGATAACTGGTTACTTGCTGAAACCAGACTTAAATTACTATAGCACATCGTTCACAAAAATAATTTCCAGATTTATTCAAAGCAGCTAATTTTTAAATTTCTAAAAATTATATTTGAATTAAAACTATGCATGAAAACATATTATAACTTTGTAATGGGAAGACCTTTCTAAGCCAAAGTCTAACAGCTATAAATGTAATTATTGCAAAATGTATATGTGCTTTCCGCACCACCAAGACAGGAGTTCATACAGCATTGTTCTGGATTCCCATCATAAATTAAAGGGAAACTTTCACAATGTCCAAAGTCCTTGATGTCCTGCAAATGAAGGAGAAGGAGGTCCTTAAATTCCTTGCCGCAGGAACCCACTTAGGTGGCCCCAACCTTGACTTCCAGACAGAATGGTACATCTGCCAAAGGAAAGCTCATGGCATGTACATCATAAATATGAAAAGAACTTGGGAGAAGCTTCTGTCGGCAGCGTGTCATTGGTGCCATTGAAAACCCAACTGATGTCAGTGTCACCTTCTCCAGGAATACTGGCCAGTCAGCCATGCTGGAGTTCTTTGCTGCCCCTGGAGCCACTCCTATTGCTGGCCGCTTTACTTCTGGAAACTTCATTAACCACATCCAGGCAGCCTTCCAGGGGCCAAGACTTCTGGTGGTTCCTGATCCCAGGGCTGACCACTAGCCTCTTCCAGAAGCCTCTTACGTTAACCCATTTTCCATTGCTCTGTGTAACACAGACTCTCCCCTGTGCTGTGTGCAACAATAAAGGGGCTCACTCAGTGGGTCTGATGTAGCGGAAGTTCTGCACATGCGTGGCCCCATCTCCTGTGAACACCCATTGAAGGTCACGTCTGATCTCTGCTTCTACCAAAACCCTGAAGAGACTGACAAAGGAAAGCAGGAGGCAGCTGAGAAGGCGGTGACCAGGGAGGAATTTCCAGGTGACTGGACCACTCTAGCTCCAAAGTTCACTGCTTCCTCAGCTAAGGTGATGGACTGGTCTGAAGGTGTGCAGATGATTTTTGTGTCTATTCAGCTGTTCCCCACTCAAGCCTGTCAATGAAGGCTGGTCTGCAGCTCCCACTGCTCAGACCACTGAACGGGTAGGAACAACCACGGAGTAGTCTTAAGTTGTTCTTCCACAAACTCAAAATAGAAATAGGTTGACAGAAAATTAAGTTTCTTTAAAAAAAAAAAAAGAAAGAATAAGAAAAATATATCCACATATTAATAAAGAATTTTGTGCAAAACACCACAAAATCAGAGGGCAAAAGACAGTCTGGAGAAAATATTTACAAATAGAATATAGAAAAAGCTGGTCTAAGGTTTCACAGTGAAGTATGGGTTACTTTATCCTAAATTACTTTAGGATGCCTACTATACTCACATTGAAGTGAAGTGAAGTGAAGTCGCTCAGTTGTGTCTGACTCTTTGCGACCCCATGGACTGTAGCCTACAATGCTCCTCTGTCCATGGAATTTTCCAGGCAAGGGTACTGGAGTGGGTTGCCATTTCCTTCTCTAGGGGATCTTCCTGGCCCAGGGATCGAACCTGGGTCTCCCACATTGCAGGCAGACATTTTACCATCTGAGCCACCAAGGATGAAGGAGGATTTAGGGTAGGAAGATAAAAAATTCTTAAAGCACTGATATATAAAAATTGACAATTCTGAGCTGTTAAACTACTAAGATTAGGAAAAATTTAATAACTTAGTTAAATTTATGTATATGGAATGTATATAGAATTTAAATGTATATAGAATCTTAAATGTATATAGAATTTATGTAACAACTACTAGACTTGTTAAAAATCTTCACTAAGATTATGATTGAAAATGGAATGGTATTAAAATCAGATGCTTGATAATATTTTGGCTATAATGAGTGGCTAGACACTGAATTATCAAGAGTTGATATTCATGAACATTTACAGAAGTAATACAACAGAAGTTTGGTATGCAATATGCAATTGCAAACTTACATATCAGCAAAAAACAAGAGTAAATAAAATACCTCTGGTAGAGTAGCAATTTCTGCCATTCACAAGTAGCAGCTTTATCCAGTATATGAAATTAACCATCAGTTTTTGGTCCTAATGTTAACTTATAACATGTGTTTACTTGGTCCAGGATATTGTAGAACAGACCTTATTGAGATGGCTGAAATTAGGCTAAACCAAAGTATAATGTGGTTTGTAACCTGCTTAGAGATAAAAAGATAAATCATGATGTTTACAACCCAGCCCATATATGAGTCTATGATTCATAAACTATTATCTAAAATGTAATTCAGATAACAAATGTTTTTATACAGCATACATTTGTCAGTAGCGGTCAAGACAATGGCATATATCCAAGCTAAATTATTCTCCAAAAACAGAAGATGGACCTGAAAACATCAGCTTTTCTCTGTCACTAGCAAATAAAAAGCAAGCCAGATAAATTTCCAATTCAAAAGTTCTTTTTATGGCATGTTTACATGAGTAAAGAAGCATCTTAAACACTGCTTGCAATTAATCTTTATTATTAGCTTTAAACCCTGAATTGCATAATACTATATTATAAAATGACATGTTTAAGCACATTGGTTGTTTGATTTAAGATGCATGATAATCAATTCTTGATTTTTATTAGATGTTTTTAAGTTATTAATTGCATTGAAATTAATAATATCGACTAAGGAAAAACTGAAATACACCTGAACATAGTACAAATTCTTAAATAAGCATGATGAAGTAGATTTTGTGTCCACAGACTATGTTTATAATATCATTATTTGATTTGTAAAGATTAATCTGAAAAAATGTTTTTATCCATTTTAAATTAATCTTAGTATTTCTTAAGGAAATCAAGCAAATTTCAAGTAAATTGTGATTACATTTTACCTTGCTGTTTTCTGTTCATTTTTGGTATGTTAGTCAAAGTCTGAACTATTCATGGTAGATGTCATAGACATCCCACTTCCACCTTCCAAAGGTATTTAAAGGATTATATGGAAATCATCCCATTTCTTATCGATATGCTTGAGCCTACCCAAACAGTAACTACTTCTTGATTTTTCCTTGCATACCCAGCACCTTGGACAGTGCCGAGCATAAAACAGGCATTGATCTATTTAGGAGCAGACGAACACATGAATAATTTTGTCCTGATGCTATGTTTGTCTTATATATTGCTGGAGATACTAATCACCAGGGCCTGAGCATCTTTATGCTTCGCTATAATGATACTGTGTGTATGCAAACCACTCCTTAAATGTGTTATTTCATTTTTAATGCAAGGTGTTACACTAGGAAAATAAAATCTGTTACACTAAAATTCATGTCAATATAAAAATTATTATTTCCAGATATTGACCCTCTTTTACATGCAAAACCAGAATATTAATGTTAGAGAAATTTAAAATAAAAATACTCTTTGTAAAGCAACTCTTATTTTCATTCTCATCTTCAAGTTCACCAAGGAATTCGTAAAGGTAAGAAGGAGAATTTCCTACTTCCTTCCACCCACTTCACCCAACCAAAACAAACAAGCAAAACAAAAAACAAAAAACTGGAAGGAAAAAGAGAATTTTCCAGTCTTATTTTTAAATACTGTTACTGTGGAGCAGTATGGATTATTGTGCATCGTCAAGGCATATATTCAGAAGTCCCTCACCCCGCCCTTTAAACTCGTATCTTATAGTAAACACACTCTTGATGATTCTTGTTACCCACATGCACTACTATGAAGATTATGGACCACGGTAATTGCTCTTTGTGTTCACAGTGGACACTGGAACTTAATAAAGGAGAGAAGAAAATGGAGCGAGGGCAAACCCGTCTGTAAGGGATCGCTGCAAACCGGTTTTTATTCGGTTTGTGCTAAATGAGTCGAGGCGTGACAAGAACCCTTTGTCTGCGGGACGACGGATCTGGCGACCATTAATTCCTCGCGGAGACGACGTCTGAAGACTCCGCCCGGGCTGGGGGTGGGGAGGGTGCACCGCGTGGAGAGCTCAACCAAGAATTAAAGTGAGCGAACAAAGAGACCGCCCAGCTGCCGCCCGCCAGCGCCGCGCAGCTGCATCGAGAGACGCAGATCACACCCGGAAGGCTCTTGGAATCCGCCTCCCCGAGACCCAGAGCTTAAGTAAATAATTGATGGCGATTGATCCGGCCCAGAACAAAGCTCTGCGGAAAACCAGCGCATCCGATTCCGAGAGGCTTTGGAAGCTTCCGCCAAGGAAGGGGTATGTGAGTGCAGCCAGGACGGTGAGCGCCGCTCCGGGTCTTCCATCTCGGGCGTGGCTCCGGCCCTTTTTTGTCTGCTTGCCACCCGCCCCTCCGCGTCCGCCCCCGCCTTCTTCTCTTCCCTTTTGAAAGTAGCCTCTCTTTGGTTACTTTTGCTCTGTCTCCCTTGCAATCCCGCCCCCTCCCCTGCCCAGGCCGGTGAGGTCAGCTCATGAATATCCGTGCACTTCCCGGGGCGCGTCTGGCACGGCGTGGTACCTCGCGGGTTCGCCGGCTCCGAGCCGCAGCTCCATCCAGCCCAGCCGCGGACGCCGAAGGAGTCATTCGCTCTCCGGGCTGCTGAGTCTCCGCGTTCACGCCATTGTTTGGAGAAAGCGAGTGGGTGTGGAACTGGTGCGAACCGGCCCAGAGTGAAAGTGCTCAGCCAGACGGTCGCATATACAATACTGCGAAGTGCAACTTTCCTCCTCTCCTGAAGACACAATAATAAATCCTGAAGTCCCCCGAAGATAGAAGGAAAGAGCTGTCGATTGACTTCAAAAAGCATCGCCTCTGCTAAGAAGTGAGCAGTTCTGGATTTTCTAAAGGGATGGGGATGAGATATGGGGTGGGTGGGTCAGTGGGCAGATAAAGCTTGAGAGTAAAAGTGTTGGTCTAGGCCGTTGCTGGGGTGCTTGCTTTGTGATTTTCGTAAGGGAAGCCTCCAAGAGAGACAGCATCTTGTCACTTTGTGAGAACCACGTGACAGCAGCCAGGTACCTTTGATTGTGGGAGTCGAGTTCCTGGAACTCGAGCTTCCTAACCTGGGTTAGAACTATATGGGGGTGAATGAAGCGTTCTCTGGTGGCTTTCAGCTTCAGAGTGGTTATGCCTAATTCAAAATAAAAATAAGGTTACGTTGGCAGTATAACTTGTCTGGGTGATCCACCTTAGTGTGACCTGCCAAATAGCTAGACCAGGTATTCAGATATTCTGGGAGCACGTGCTCTGGGAGGAGATGTAGAAAATAAGTTGATGGACGACTCTTCCTTCACCCTCCCACCGTCTCTTCTTTGTTCACTATTATTTTCCAAACCGTGTTGGAAGGAGATTCCTGAAAGAGAATGGGAGATGGAGGAGCCTTCCCAGTAATATTTCTTTATAAATTGAGGTATTACTACACATTGACTAAGTTACGGTACTTAGACAATATCAAGAATAATGCTAGTACAGTAACTAGCAAATATCTTCTCTCATAATAGGAGCTTGTTTTTTTTTTTAAAGCAGAACTTTCTGCCTAGTCATGCCCTTTTCAGTGCTTTAGAGAGAAATTATATTTCTAAGGAAAAGGCACCTAATTGAATAGCTGAGTAAGCTGAATCAGTAGGGAGAAGAACCTAGGAGGCAATGGGTTTTGAGTTGCTGTTTTCCAGATTTTAAAAGCCAGTAATGGATTTATATTGGGGAAAAAAAAAAAAAAAAACCACAGTAGGAGTTAATCGTACCACAGTGAAGATGCACCAGGCTTCTTGAGTGTAGGGTCATTCTGTCTTAATTTGATTTCATGGAAAGGACTGGGCACTTTAAAAGTATAACTTTGCCTGTTAGGTGCCATTTGGGAAGATGCTTAATAGTGAAAATGCTTTCTGTCTAGTAATTTACCCTCAAAACTAAAACAATTGACAAAAACAATGAAATTTGGATAGGTGTAGAAAAGTTACCACCTGTAATTTAAGAAATTTTGCACATTCACAATAAATTATTCCAAAAGTATTTTTATTTCTCAAAGCTAAAAAATAAAAGAAAAAATCCCTTTAGGGTTGCTAATGATGAAAGCATATAGATGATTTTAATGCCATATTTTCTTGAAACTGAATTTGATTTGAAGCCATTCATTATTTCTACTTTCTTTCAGTTCTAGTCTAAAGGAAGGAAAATGGGTGCATTTCTCTAATTAAAAGCAACAATAAAGGTTAGATCAGTTTGAGAAGAGTATCATTTATCCATAACAAATTTTCTCTGGGAAAAACCCTTTTCATCTAATTGACATTTGAGAATATTAATTAAAACATTCTCCACGAAACTAGGATTTGAAATGCAGATATGATAGTGAAGAAAACAAAGTTGAAAAATCAGGGTATTGACAATTCTAGCATATGGACATCTTTTCCTTCTGAAGCTTGTTCTTGACCTTATCTTCTTTAAAAAAAAAGAAGAAGAAGAAGAAACAAAAAAACTTCCTTCCCATAATTCCTTTCGACTCCATGCTTGCCATAACCTGCTACCATGAGAATGTTAGGTTCAGTAGCTTTCAGATCTTCCTTTTACAGCGGTAGAGTGGGGTGGTGATAGCGCCTCCCCGGGCGAATTGAGAATTGACAATTCTGCATCCTATTTCTAAAGTCAAGGCTTCTATAAAGCGCCTTCCAAATCTCATTTTCTAGGGCTTCTCCTGTTGAGGGGAATCAGCCTTTGCTCTGTAACAACGCAGGCATGCTGTATGCTTTCCTTCTTTTGTTTCCGTCTCAGATTAGAAAGGAAGGTTGGTGGCAGTGAAGAGGGAAGCGAATGATCTGGTGATGGACTATTGTGTATCACGTCCCTTAGATTCTTCCTAGACCACCATGAGTCAGCCACCGACGGGGGGCGCTGCCCCTGTCACAGCAGCGCCTCCTGCCGCCACCGGTGCCACTGAGGCTCGCTCGCACCCGGAGGGCAGCAGCAGAAAGCAGCAGCGTGCTCAGTCACCCGCTAGACTGAGGGACAATTCGGTCCGACAGGCAACCGCGACCACCCGGGCCCCAGTAGGGGCCGGCACTAAACTCAATTCTAGTCGACCGCAGCAGCAGCCGCAGCAGCTGGGCAACAAGGTCGGGAGCCGTGCAGCGCCTCCGGCCAGCGCCCGGGGAAGCGGAGGCGGGGCGGAGAAGGCCGCGCCCCCGGCGCCCAAGGGGGCGGCCTCGGGAGCTGTCCAGCCTGTGGCTGGTGCTGAAGCAGCCCTAGTGGCGACCGTGGCCCCTGTGGGTGTCAGGAGGCCTGGCCTGTCGGAGGAGCCGCCCCGGGAGCTAGAGCCCGCTCCCTCTAAACTCGGGGAACCCCCTCCGCTAGGAGAAGGAGGAGGAGGAGGTGGGGAAGGAGGAGGAGCCGGCAGTGGCTCCGGGGAAAGGGAGGGGGGCGCTCCGCTGCCACCGCCGCCGCCCAGGGGCTGGCGAGGGAAAAGCGTCCGCGCTCAGCAGAGGGGCGGCAGCGGCGGGGAGGGGGCCTCCCCTTCGCCATCCTCCTCCTCCTCTGCGGGCAAAAGCCCAGGCTCCGGCAGCAGAAATTCCGGGCTTGGCGTGGTGGCGGGTGGCGGCGGTGCTGGAGGGAGCTACTGGAAGGAAGGATGTCTGCAGTCTGAGCTCATCCAATTCCATCTGAAGAAAGAGCGGGCGGCGGCGGCGGCCGCGGCTCAGATGCACGCTAAGAACGGCGGCGGCGGCAGCGGCAGCCACCGCAGCTCTCCGGTCCCCGGCGCCCCTGCCGTTTGTGAGCCCCTGGCGGTCCCTGCCGCCTCCCCAATGGCGGCGGCGGCAGAGGGCCCCCAACAGAGCGCAGAGGGCAGCGCGAGCGGCGGGGGCATGCAGGCGGCGGCGCCCCCTTCGTCGCAGCCGCACCCGCAGCAGCTCCAGGAGCAGGAAGAAATGCAGGAGGAGATGGAGAAGCTGAGGGAGGAGAACGAGACTCTGAAGGTGAGGGGAGTGCCGGGGAGGAGGGGGGTACCGGTTGGGGGAGGGGAGGCGTGGGCCTCGGAGGATTAGGGCGTGTCCTGGCGAAGTGAGAGGCGGCTAACCCTCTCTCACTTAAAGAAGGGGGGAAGGGGGACCGGAAATGAGAGGAGGGGGTTCCTAGGCCCCTTCCGGATCTCAGAGGGCTCGAGATCAGTAGCGTCAGGTTTTTATTTGGCTCCAAACCCGGGCCTTCGTTTCTCTGGTTATTAATGGTTTGTCTCACTTTTTCATGGAGAGCGCTCGAGTTAGGAGAGCGAGGGAAGGCCAAGGGCCCGTTTCCTTAGTTTCTCGTCGTTCGTTCAGCTCCGTGTCATTCCTGTCCCATGGAGAGGGGCCGCTAAAGCTGAGGATTTGGAGTTGGAATAGGGTGTACGTGCTGTGTGTCCGAGGGGTGGGGTGGGGTGGTGGGGCGAGGCCAGTTTTGACCCGCGGCCTGTCCCCGCCTCAGAACGAAATCGATGAGCTGAGGACCGAGATGGACGAAATGAGGGACACTTTCTTCGAGGAGGACGCCTGTCAACTGCAGGAAATGCGCCACGAGTTGGAGAGAGCCAACAAAAACTGCCGGATCCTGCAGTACCGCCTCCGCAAAGCCGAGCGCAAGCGGCTCCGCTACGCGCAGACCGGCGAGATCGACGGGGAGCTGCTGCGCAGCCTGGAGCAAGACCTCAAGGTCTGCGGCGGGCGCGGGGGACGGGGCGGGGGCGGGGACGCGGACCCAGGGCTCTTCGCTTCTCAAGGCCTTCAGTGGGGAGAGGCCGAGAGCTTTAGGGACGCGGGAGTTTTCGCAGCACCAATGGCAGCAATCCAAGGCCCCGGAAGGGGAGGAGGAGGAACAGACAGGTGGGTCTGAGAGTCCTGTGTGTACGGAAGGTCTTTCGGAGGGCGAGCTCGGGGAACTCTCCTGGGAAGGAACGGTGACTCTTACCGAGGTGGGAGGAGGGCGCCTCCCTCCCCGGCGGAACATGGGTGTGGCAGAGCATCGGCTCCGGCCTTGATCTGGCTTCCAGAGAGCCGCCTCCGAGTGCAGGCCGAGTGGATGGATTCAGGCACTCAGGAGCAGCGCGGTGAAGACTCCTCCGGGGAGGTTGAAACCCAAAATAGGAACAGCTCTCGGGAAGATGCTAGAGTTGAGATTTCTCTCTGAAAGCCGTCCCCCGCCCCTCCCGCCCCCCTCCTCCCGCCTTCTTTCAGAAGTCCTTTTTCTGTACTTAACCACTTCAGCCATTCCCGGAGAGAAACGCCGTCTCGCGTTTGGCTCCTTTAGGAAAGGTAATGGGAGAGTGAGCTAAATGAAAGAACCTTGTTCTTAGTGAAGTAGCTCCTTCAGAATCTCCGCCAGTGGAGAAATTTCAACTTGGAAACGCCAGTTTGGGGCAGGTGCGGTCTGTTCATTGGGTTGAACTGTAGGCAGATTCACGGACAATGCAAATCAGATGTTATCTTGACTATCTTGGACAACAAATGAAATGCAATTTCAATTGTATTAATTTCATCAAGATATCAAAACTGAGTGTAATTATCTTTTTGTTTCTTAAAGCTATGGGAAAACGTTTTATGCAAGTTGTATAATTTCTTTTTCCTTTTTCTGACATTTGTGGAATTGCCGTCATGCCCCAGGCAAGCCTTGTTACCTATATTATTTCACTTAGTTCTCAAGGGGAAAAAAAAACAAACTGTAAGGTAGAGATTATTAATAGCATCGTTTCACAGGTGACAAGATGACCCTTTTACAGAAGTTAAGCACCCAGTCCCTAGCCCTGGAACTTGGCTCCCTACCTAGTCCAGATTCACTGTCTGTGTCCTAAGCCACTGAAGCAAACTACTTAACTTTTGTTCCAAACCCTAAAATTTCTGAGGCAATCTTAAAACAGGAGGCAAACATGCACACACTAGTTTTTTTAACTTAATCTCAAAGATTAAAATGTTTCATAAAACTAAGCACCTAGAATGATAGGGTCAAAATTCAAGACCCAGACTCTACTTGGGAAAATTTTATTTTCAGGTGATTTAAAATAAGTGATAATGGGGGCATCCAGAATTAGAAGAGATTTGTGAAATTTCTCTACACATGATAAAACACGATTGAACATTTATAACCATGGTATCTTGTAGACGTTAAGGGAACAGAGTGTAGAACCAGACTATCTGGCTGCTTGTTAGCTCTGTTACCTTGAGCGTATTACTTTACCTTGATGAGCCTCAGTTTTCCTCATCTATAAAATAGGAATAATACTCAAGCCTATTTTGTGGGATTGTTGTGGTGGTTAAATGGTTTATATGTGTGATGGCTTATATGTAAAGCATCTGGAAGGATGCCTGGCATATGATAGACACTATATACATATTGGCTCTAATACTTTTAATGTAACTAGCCCATTTATTGTATTGTCTTTAATTATATTTTACTGGTAAAAACACTTTAATTTAGGTTGCAAAGGATGTATCTGTGAGACTTCACCATGAATTGGAAAATGTGGAAGAAAAGCGAACAACAACGGAAGATGAAAATGAGAAACTGAGGCAACAGCTTATAGAAGTTGAGATAGCAAAGCAAGCATTACAGAATGAACTGGAAAAAATGAAGGAGGTTAGTAATTGATCATCTCATGGCATGTTGTGTATATTTAGCTCTTCATAGAGAGTGCCAAAGACCAATATGACTTAAAGTAATTCCATTTTTATGATTGTAGGACAGTTTGTTGTTCTCACTCAATATAGTAACAGGTACAAGCTTTCATACTAATAAATAAGTAGCCAAGAAATAATTCTGACCTCTGCCCTGCTTTTGACTTGACATAGATGAACTGTGACTGATGCTTTGTGCGTGTCATCTAAATGGGTGTTAGTGGAATAAATTAACACAGCTATGCCAAACACAAAGGGTATCACAAGTATGAAGGATTAAGCCTTCAGTTAGTTGAGGGGAAGTGCTAATCCTGTGAGATTTCTACAGAGTTCATAGAATCACAGACTTTTAGGATAAAAAAGACCATCAAGGCCATTCAATCTGATCTAACTGTTGCTTGACTCCTCCTTATAACATAACCCCCAAATGGTCTAATGCTTAGAGGATCACCAGCACGTAGCCCTTAAGTTCTTCTCTGGTGGTTTAGGTGCTAAGTCATGTCCGACTCTTGCAACCCCATGGACTGTAGCCTGCTAGGCAACTCTGTCCAAGGGTTTCTCCAGGCAGGAATACTGGAGTGGCTTACCATTTCATAATTTTATCACAGCATAACTCTGTTTAAGATTTTCTTTCGGGTTGAAATTTATTCACTAGTAAGTTTAATACATTCATCTTAGTCTTACTCATTCAAGTAGGAGAGTCAGAGTTCTCTTCCACATTAGCTACTAGAAGATTCCTAGCAAGTTTCCCCTGAATCTTCTCAAAGAACAAAATCAGTAATAAGAAAATAACTAGAGAGTAAAAGAAACAGAAAAGATTTATCAAGAAATAATTAGCTTTGTGATAAGTAACAATTTGAAATAAAATAGTATTTTTCCTTGAAAACTGCCTGAAAATGTACGGTGCAACTTGTGAAAAGCATTGTTGAAAATTAGAAAATACACATGTGGTTCTCTGAACATGTAAATGAAAATCCTGATCTTTTCATAGACTAATTGAGATATTGCACTTGCCATTGCTTTGCTTATCTCAAAGTGGTATAAAAATGTAATTACACCCAGGTAAGTGTGTTATTTGCTCAGTTGTGTCTGGCTCTTTGCGACCCCGTGGACTGTGGCCCGTCGGGCTCCTCTGTCTGTGGAATTCTCTGGGTGGAAATGCTGAAGTGGGTGGTCATTCCCTTCTCCAGGCGATCTTCCTGACCGAGGGATCAAACCTGGGTCTCCCTCATTGCAGGCAGATTCTTTTTAACCATCTGAGCCACCAGGGAAAGCCCCGAGGGACCCAGAGTGAAGGAAAAACTGACATTCTTTTAACAAATGTACAGCTCATTCCCTAGATGTTTACAGTGAAATTCCTTTGGAATGTACATGGTGTGTAGTATCTTCCCAATAAAACTTCTCATTCAGCTTTTACTAGGATTTCTTTTAGAAACACAGGATGGATGGCAAAGATTAAATAACATAGAAACTCCTGTCCAAATAAAACCAAGACTTTAAGAAAAGCCCGAGTCTGTTTTGGGATTAAAACCCTTTAATTTTTCCTGCTCTGATATCATTCAAAGTGAGTTTTATTGGTGAGTGAATAGCTTCCATGAGGCAACCATTTTCCACACAGATCTCCAACTCTAAATCTAGTTAGCAGTGACCTCAACTTGACTCCAAATTTAACTGTACATGTCTAACCTCAAGGGCAGATTCTCCAGCAAAACCCAGGTTGTCCTTATTTTGCTTTCTAAAGCAATGTGTGTATTGTAACTGGTTCATGATGATGGTGATTATTATATTAATAAAGCTATTGCTCCCTGGGGGAAATAAATGTAACTACAACATAACAATGAAAATATCAGTAGTCGAGAATATGTGGCAGGAATTTGTAGAAAACTGTTTCAGTGGGATAAACTATTTTATGGTCAAAGTTTCTACTTATTTTACATTATCAGGTAAACACTTTTAGCATGACAAATTAGAGCAAAATCATTGTACTGATACGTGATTTTTGGCTAATACCTGAGGGTGGCTGCGTGCTACAGTAGAGAAACTGGGAGCCACAGGGCTGTCTTCACCAATAACAATTGGGTGATTTAAAAGCTCTCCAACTTCTACTTGCCTCAGTGTATTCAGTTGTAAAATATTACTTTCAATGATTTCAGTGACTCTCAGCACCTTCTGCAGCTATCATGCCTTTTATTGTGAAATCCGGGACATTGCCATTTAAGACTTCTTTTCTAAATTTGAGAGAGCAAATATTAATATAGGTATAAAGATGTTTCTTCGATAATAATATACAGTTGAAGTTTGTGAAAAATGGAAAGTTTGATTTCCAGGAAAATGGAAAGTTTGATTTCCTTTTTTAATTAAGGAAGTAGCTGGGGCTGTCATAACAGAATACTACAGAGTGGCTTAAATATAGACATTTATTTTCTAAATAAATAGGTCCAAAAATTAAGGTGTTGGCAGGGCTGGTTTCTGCTGAGGGCTGTGAAGGAAGGATCTGTTCCAGGCCTCTCTCCTTGGCTCATAAATTGAATCTTCATGTAGACATGGCATTTACTTTGTCTGTGATCAAATTTCCCCTTCTTATAAGACACTGGTCAAAATAGATTAGGATCCACTGCAATGACTTTATTGAGGCTTGATTGTCTCAGTAAAGACCCTCTCCAAATAAGGTATGCTTGAGGTAGGATTTCAACATGTAAATTGGGGCAAGGGGTACAATCCAGCCCATAAGAGTAGCTATTAAATATCTTCTTGCTGCTGCTACTGCTGCTGAGTCGCTTCAGTCGTGTCCAACTCTATGTGACCTCATAGATGCAGCCCACCAGGCTCCCCCATCCCTGGGATTCTCCAGGCAAGAACACTGGAGTGGGTTGCCATTTCCTTCTCCAATGAATGAAAGTGAAAAGTGAAAGTGAAGTCACTCAGTCATGTCCGACTCTTAGCGACCCCATGGACTGCAGCCCACCAGGCTCCATCCATGGGATTTTTCAGGTAAGAGTACTGGAGTGGGGTGCCATTGCCTTCTCTGAAATATCTTCTTAGGGACAAGCAAAAAGAAAGCGTGTTGTCACATACATAAGGCTCCATTCCTTATTCTGACCTCACTTGCATTCTTCCATTTTCCTTGCCTAGGCAATTAAAAATATCCAAACTTCACTAATTACAAGGGATGAAAAAGAAATGCCTTGTGATTTGGTATTAAATGAATGTTTTTCAAGTGAATATCTGAAAAGTTGGGTTTAAGAATGGCATAAGAGCTTTCTGATTTTCATCCTGTGTCTGGGAAAGGGGAATATTCCTGTAAACTGACTGGCCATTAGCCAGAGAGATGGGACCTCTCCTGTCTTAAAAGTCAAAATAATCTTACTGCCAAAAAAAAAAAAAAAGATGACAGAAACCTGGGGATATCCTCATTGTAAAAATACATTTCATTGATTCTGTTTCCCATACTTTTTTCTTATAACCATTTCCTCCTTCAGGGCTCTAACTCTGAGTTGGGAAAATACTCTTGCTGCATTAGGCAGTGTGGGTCTATGTTCATGCCAAAAAGGAAATTCTCATGCACCTGGGAGGAGTAAAAGCCAAACCCAACCTGGGTTCGATGCCTAGGTTGGGAAGATCCCCTGGAGAAGAGAATGGCAACCCACACCAGTATTCTTGCCTGGAGAATCCCATGGACAGAGGAGCCTGGAGGGCTACAGTCCATGAATGAGGTTGAAAAAAGTTGGGCACAACCTAGCAAGTAACACTTTCACTTTCATCAGGACATCAGCTTTTAAAGTAACCTTTTATTTTTAAAATGGGCTCTAAAATAGCATTCAGTTTGGGAATTTGAGTGGTGGTAGGGAAAAGAAATGGAAATATAGAGAAAGGGAGAGAAAGCAGAAAAATATCTGAAGGATTCTAAATATTGTTCTAAAGAGAAAATGAAAAATATTCTGGCAGGAAGATTTTCTAGTCATATGAAGGTCAGTTGAGGTTGACCTTTATAGTGTTCAAAAGTGTCAAAAATAGAAAAAGTAGTTTTAAAATATGTTTAGAAATCAGAAATGTTTCATTAAAATAAGATTTTTGTAATGGTGATTTTGTTAGCTTCTAAAAAGATAAATATAAAAACTGAGGTGCAATCTTAACTGGCTTACTTTGTGTGGTAGAGGTCATGAGCTTGGAGCTGACTTGTCCCCCATCTGATTGCAACAACTTTAGTTAATTATCTGCTTTTTTGGGTGTAAAACAGAAACATTTTTCAAGTCCTTAGTGAGTGTTAATAACACAATTGTTATCTTTTGGTGGTGTCCTACCAGTGGAGTAAATAGAACCAAGCCAAGCTTTCCATTATGAAGAAAATGTACTAGTTATGGAGTAAAATCATAAAATGTCAAACAGAATATACTAGAGAGAAAGCAGTCTTCCAACTCACGGAGTCTGGTTTCTTGTATTGAGTCATATAGATGTTGAACAGCACAGCTGGGACCAATAGGCCATCTGCCAGAGTTTGGAAACCATTTACTGAGAGTTTAACTGGCTTCGAGAGTGTTGACCAATTCCTCTCGGGGTTGGTGGCTGTACAAGGTCCCATGCACCTGCTCACATCCATCTGCTTATCTTCTCCCCCTGAGAGCACAGAGTAGGCACCAGGGGTTAAGAAGAGTTGAGCAGAGGCAGGATGGAGGTAATTAGCTGATTCTACTGCTACTCGTTGCCTGTATTAAAACAGCTGATGTTCTGCCAACTGCAAACAAGAGGGACCTCTCAGGATGCTGGCTTGAAGTCTTAATTGCATTCTCATCGCAATTATAAAACATTGATAGCAACTGGCAATATGCTTTCTTGCAGCAGAAAAATGCCTTTACCTTTATGTAACTTAGTAAAAATGCTTTTCTGTCTTTCAGCATCACAATCAGCGAGATAGAGGTTTTTGTAAAAGTTATTTTATGGAACCAACAATCAACCTTTGGAATTCCGGGTTGGGTTACTGCACCTATAGCACGAAGGGAGAATATAGAGGGGTCAGGGACTTCCCTGGTGGTCTAGTGGTTGAGACTCTGTTTCTGATGCAGAGGGTGCTGGTTCCATCCCTGGTCGGGGAAGTAAGATCCCACATGCCAGGCGCTGTGGCAGGAAAAGAAAAAAAAAAAAAGAATATAGAGGAGGCTGTTTACAGTATGGAGAAAGCTCTGTGAGGGGTGAGTCTCTGCTGCAGTTAAGGGAAGGTCACTGCCCTTCATGAAGTCTTACTTCTGTAGAAACCACCTTTATTTTCAAAGCTTTGAAAGGCCTGTGCTCTTGAGAATGAAGGGGTCTTCTTATATCACCCCTAAAGTCTGGCATTTGGAGAAGCATTGGTGACAGATATTTGAGAAATGAATGAACCAATAGAAGTTCTTTAAAGACCTTTTATCTTTAAAGATCAAAAAGGAGAAAAAGAGTAAATGAGATGATGATGATGATAACTGTTTATTAGATCTTTTTAATTTCAGAGTCTGTACTCTTTGTATTGTCTCATCCCCAATCCCAACCCAAAAATCTTAAAATAAATTAATTTTCTTAATTTTTTCTGGCTATTGCTCTAGGGAGCTCTTAACTGGCCTACTGCAATAGCACCATCTATCTTGGGACTTTTATTTTCTGTACACTTGGTTAATGTATCCTATCTATTGCTATGAACTTTCATTCTAGAACATAGCAGTAATTAGTACTATAAATTTCAACAGTAGTGTCTTTTTAAAATTTTTATAAGGTACATAGAGATTATAGCTGTTTACTCAGACTGTCTGTACAGACAGAACACTTAAATAAACAAATGCTTTTCCTGCATGTTTATAGTTACCTACTTATTTTCTTATATAAGATAAAGAGCTAATGGTAACCCTGCTTGGTTTTGATTGGGCATGTTTAAAGTTATAAGGTGCAAAAAGAAATTCTGAGTGATAAATCAGCAAAGAAACAGCCCTAAAGACATTTAAGTGGGGAATTTCTTTGGCATCCAAGTTATTTCCCCCCTGGTCCTGGTAGTTAACGTATGATCTGAAAAATGGAACAGTAGTCATTGATCTTTATGGTGAAATTACCATAAATATTTTGAAATGCATCAATTAAATACTATGACTGTAGTCACATCTTCTCAGAGGCCTTAGTTTGATGAGTAACATAGGCAGGAATAAAAGAAACTAAAAGTAAAAGCAAAGCCTAATGTGGCATCTAAGCATAGGAAAGCTTGTCTTCAGGGTTACCAGTCATCAGATTTGTAAAGATGTATTAATTTACGAATTGTAAGCTTTGTTGGATTTTTAAAAAATGAAGTCACATTTGCAGTTGCATGCACTTTAAAGTGATTCCCAAGGCTCATTTGGTAAATGGCCCTTTTCTTTTACCCACATGCCAAGCTCTCAGTAAAAGCAAAGTGGTTCACAGATCAGAACATGCTTATGGGTGAAACATACTGATTTTTTATTATACGTTTCAAATTTATGTTTCTCTCCACATCAGCAGTACACACCCTATATAATGGATCAGATTACAGTTCCTTTCTTGGCTGGAGTTTCAAACTTTATATTCTTGAAACAGGAAGGCACTGAACAGATGATGAATTCTTACAATAATGGACTAAGCCTCTGCCCCTTGAGTACACATGCAGTTCCCAAGGCTTCATAGGAATTTTTCAATAAATGTATGTTGAAACATTTATTGAAATGTTCAATAAATGTATGTTCTGTTTGCTGATGAACCATATCTGTGGGAACTAAGTCTCTACTCTGGACTCTGCCAGTTTAACAGAGGCTCTAGGGGCTTCCCTCATAGCTCAGTTGGTAAGGAATCCACCTGCAATGCAGGAGACCCTGGTTCGATTCCTGGGTGGGGATGATCCACTGGAGAAGGGACAGGCTAGCTACTCCGGTATTCTTGGGCTTCCCTTGTGGCTCAGCTGGTAAAGAATCCGCCTGCAATGTGGGAGACCTGGGTTCAGTCCCTGGGTTGGGAAGATCCCCTGGAGAAGGGAAAGGCTACGCACTCCAGTATTCTGGCCTGGAGAATTCCATGGACTGTACAGTCCATGGGGTCACAAAGAGTCAGACACGACTGAGTGACTTTCACTTTCACTGGGCCTCTAGACTGAACTTAGAGTGGCCTGAGCAGCTGACCTGTGTTTCAATGCATTCATGGACGCATGTTACCTACACAGTTAGTGAAGAGTAGCTTGCTTCCCTGACTTCTGTATCTAACCTACCTTAAAAAGGGATTTGAATGGCTCTCAGTCAACTGAGTGACACTGTTGTTGCTAAAGCTCAGGGCTGCTCATTGAAATAAAGAGTTTAAAAATTTGGTCACAGAAGAATTCTGGGACCGGGAAGGAAAACTTAATCCATGGATATACACTATTAATCTAAGTTCACTAGCAATCAAGGCAGGGAGAGAAATATTGGAAGAAATTCTCACCTAGCTGTGATCAGATATAAAGGCAACCCCAGGCCTCATGTGAGATCTCTAGAGCAGCCATGAAGAAAATCAGTTATAAACAGACTTTATATGTTGATGGATGGCAGCCAGTGGATGGATGAGCCTTTGTTACAATTGTTAGTTCTCATCTATACAATCAATAAATTAGGAATTTAAATTTTGCTGAAAATAAAGTTAAGACCTTTTGTCATTAGCTGTGAATTTTAGGGTGATTTATTAAAAAAAACCTCATATATCATAGAGTCTAGAACCTGGTTTTGCCTCGTCTCTCATTTCCTATGGTGCTGCTAAGTTGCTTCAGTCGTGTCCGACTCTGTGCGACCTCACAGATGGCAGCCCACCAGGCTCCCCCGTCCCTGGGATTCTCCAGGCAAGAACACTGGAGTGGGTTGCCATTTCCTCTTCCAACTCATTCCCTATAATGTTGAACAATAATTTGAAAGGTGTAGGCCTTAGTTTCTTTACTCATAAATGTAGAAATTAAACTGAATACTCTCAAGAAAAGTATCATTTTCTCCTTGATAAAGTTATCTGTCTCTGTGTTCCCTGAAAGTTCTATTTGTGGTCAGGATGCCATTTCATTTCACTACTGTTATTTTATTATGGTAATTATTTTTTCATTTATACAATCAACAATATTTACTGAATAGTAATCTAGCACCTACTATAATGTGGCCCTGGGTTCCATCCCTGGGTTGGGAAGATCCCCTGGAGGAGGGCATGGCAACCCACTCCAGTATTCTTGCCTGGAGAATCCCCATGGACAGAGGAGCCTGGCAGGCTACAGTCCATGGGGTCATAAAGAGTCAGACACGATTGAGCAATTAAGCACAGGGCAGCATATAATGTGGCCATATGGATTTCCCTGGAGAAGGAAATGGCAACCCACTCCAGTATTCTTGCCTGGAGAACTCCATGGACAGAGGCTTCCCTGTCTACAGGCTACAGTCCATGGGGTTGCAAAGAGTTGGACACGACTAAGCGATGTGTTCACACTACACTCTATGGATGCCCCAGAGGCTACAGAGATGCAGATATCAGAATGTTGCGTTAAACTGAGTGTGCACTCCTTGAGGGCTCTGCTGAAGGGTGTTTAACCACAGAGACCTACAGTGCTCTCTCTGGTTGTTGCTACCGTTCAGCATCTAAGGAGCTGGTTTACTGTGGAAATCAGAACTGAAGACGTGATGTGAGGGGCTAAGAACAAGCGAAGCTTTCTGAATAATCTCTTGTTGTTCAGTCGCTCAGTCGTGTCCGACTCTTTGCGATCCCATGAAATGCAGCACACCAGGCTTTCCTGTCCTTCACCATCTCCCAGCGTTGGCTCAAACTCATGTCCATTGAGTCAATGATGCTCTCATCCTCTGTCACCCCTTTCTTCTCAGGAGGGCCCTCAGTCTTTCCCAGCATCAGGGTCTTTTCCAGTGAGTCAACCCTTCGCATCAGGTGGCCAAAGTATTGGAGCTTCAGCTTCAGGATCAGTCCTTCCAGTGAATATTCAGGGGTGATTTCCTTTAGGACGGACTGGTTTGATCTCCTTGCTGAGCCCCGCTCAGAGTATTCAGTAGTTTTAGTGCACCAGTGGCCTCAGGAGGCCTCTAAGATGCCATGGTAACTAAAGAATTCACCATCTTTTCCAATTAGTAATAAACCACAGTATTGAATGATAGCACCTGGATAGTTTTTAACTGTAATTCTCTGCAGTGAAATCTGCCCTGGAAGGCTGCCCGGTTCTCACCCTAGGTTGTGTGGCATGAGTTAATGAGTGCTGGTCATTAGTTAAACATCTAAATGTTTGTTTTATGCTACTATTGAAATAATATGAGACTTCTCTGATGCTTTTTTTTTTCTATTTATTTTTTTATTGAAGGATAATTGCTTTACAGAATTCTGTTGTTTTCTGTCAAACCTCAACAGGAATCAGCCATAGGTATACATATACCCTCTCCCTTTTGAACCTCCCTCCCACCCCTCTCCCCACCCCACCCCTCTAGGTTGATCCAGAGCCCCTGTTTGAGTTTCCTGAGCCAAATAGCAAATCTCATTGGCTATGTATTTTACACATGGTAATGTAAGTGTCCATGTTACTCTTTCCACACATCTCACCCTCTCCTCCCCTCTCCCCATGTCCATAAGTCTATTCTCTATGTCTTTTTCTCCATTGCTGCCCTGTAAATAAATTCTTCAGGACCATTTTTCTAGATTCCAAGTATGTGCATTAGAATATGATATTTATCTCTCTCTTTCTGACTCACTTCACTCTGTATAATAGGTTCTAGTTTCATCCACCTCATCAGAACTGACTCAAATGTGTTCCTTTTAATGGCTGAGTAATATTCCATTGTGCATATGTACCACAACTTCTTTATCCACTCATCTGTTTTTTTTTTTTTTTTAATTAGTTGGAGGCTAATTACTTCACAACATTTCAGTGGGTTTTGTCATACACTGACATGAATCAGCCATGGATTTACACGTATTCCCCTAGGTTGCTTCTGTGTTCTAGTTGTAAATAGTGCTGCAGTGAACAATGGGATACATGTGTCTCTATCAATTTTGGTTTCCTCAGGGTATATGCCTAGGAGTGGGATTGCTGGGTCATATGGTGGTTTTGTTCCTAGTTTTTAAGGAATCTCCACACTGTCTTCCATAGTGGCTGTATCCATTTACATTCCCACCAACAATGCAAGAGTGTTCCCTTTTCTCTACACCCTCTCCAGCATTTATTGTTTGTAGACTTTTTGATGATGACCATTCTGACTGGTGTGAAATGATATCTCACTGTAGTTTTGATTTGCATTTCTCTGATAATGAGCGATGTTGAGCATCTTTTCATGTGTTTGTTAGCCATCTGTGTGTCTTCTTTGGAGAAACGTCTGTTTAGGTCTTTTTCCCACTTTTTGATTGGGTTGTTTGTTTTTCTGGCATTGAGTTGTATGAGATGCTTGTATATTTTGGAAATTAATCCTTTGTTAGTTGTTTCATTTGCTATTATTTTCTCCTGTTCTGAGGGTTGTCTTTTCACTTTTGCTGTGTTCTCTAATGCTTTTTAAAGGTGAAAGTCTATGTTTCCAAGTGTGAAATAATTATTTTGAGATGGCTTGTGTGTGTGTGTGTGTTTGTGTGTGGCAGACAAAAATCTCATGTAGAACCAGCCCTCATTTAACAATCTAGTCCATTCCTTACTCAGGGGTGTAGCTGTACCTGACTTCTCCTGTGGTGCGTTAGGCTTTGGGATCTAAATTACCAACACTGTTCTCCACCACTGCCCTCTCCCCATGGCCACTCTCGGCTACCTGAGAATGGCCCTGCCTCTAGCAGTGGCATAAAATGCATCTGTTCTGTGTCTCAGCCTTTTTCTTGAGCCTAGAATCCCCAAACTTTGATCTGACTTTAATTTAGCAAGTAGTTTTAAACATTTACTGAGTGTGTACATATAGTGTGTATAAGGGAATAACAGTTAATGTCACCATGAGCGTAGTCCCTGGACTCGAGTTAATTACTTTCTGATGGAAAAGACGGTCTCTTAGAGGTTTTATTTGACAGAAAAGTATTTGCATTCCTGTACTGAGTGCTTTTGGGCTTCCCAGGTGGTGCTAGTGGTAAAGAACCTGCCTTCCGATGCAGGAGACATAAGAGATGTGGGTTAACCCCTGGGTGGGGGAGATCCCCTGGAAGAGGGCACGGCAACCCACTCCAGTGTTCTTGCCTGGAGAATCCCCATGGACAGAGGAGTCTGGCAGGTTACAGTCAATAGAGTCACAGAGTCAGATTCGGCTAAAGCAACTCAGCATGCACGCTGGTGTTCGTTGTCTCAGTGTGGTGAGCACCGTGAAGACAGGGCCCCGCCTATTATGATCACTGTCACACTCCATCCAGCTCAGTGCCTGGCTTGCAGTCAGTTAGACCCTGTGCTTCTGTAATATTGTAACAACTGATATTTCATATTTCACTTGTCTGTAACTTTTTCCTGCACTAGAGTGTAAATTCCCTGAGGGTAAGGACTGAGTCTGTCTTATTCACCATTGCATCCACAACAACCGGAAGTTGTTGACAACATTTGACAAGCAATAAATAATTTTTAATGAGAGGATGAATGGAAATTAGGAAAGGTGTTTCAGGCCCTCTTTTGCAGAGAAGACAGGAAACTGACTCAGAATCAGGGCTCTTTCTATGGTTGCTGAGATTATAAAAACAAAATGAGAAGAAAGTAGATGACTAACTCCAGCGCCACCCCACTTCCAGTATTAGAGGTCTCTTGAGACTTTCCTGCCTCCTGGAAATTTCCAGGCCTCTACCTTGCTTCCTGCAAACCCCAATTATTCCCCGGAAGCAGCAAGTCTTCCCTGAAACAAGATTTCATTGGCTTCTTGGAAGGGGAGATGAGGATGCGAGTTCAAACACAGGAGTCCGACACTGACATCCTGGGCGTTAAATCTGCAGTTGAACTTCTGTGTTCTTTGGTGAGAAAGCATGAATTGCAGGTTTAGAGAATGGAAGAAGATTGCAGATCCTTTTACTCTCAAAGACTATCTGAATTTTCTTTAAATGGTCAATGTTTGGGACAGTCAGTTCAGCAGTTATTTTGGGCTGGGAGATGTGGAAAATCACCCTAGGGCTGTACTTGTTCAATAGCCATCAGTGTTGAGTGCTAATTATAAGCCAGTCACTTTATGTATCATTGTGTTAATAGTTTCATTTTAGAGATGAACACTTAATGCTCAGAAAGCAGGCCAGGTCCACATCAGTCCATCTACCTCCAAACCCATGTCTCCACTGGCCAGCTTGGCTTCACTGCAAAGTCTCAGGCTGCCTCTTCCATCTTTTTCCTGACCCCACAAATGACCTGTCCTCTATAGGGACCTCAGTACTTCTGGAATCTTCAAGGTCTGCATCTCCAGCACACATTTAGGGAATGCTCTGGGCAAGCATTGAGAGAATACTTTCAAGATGTCTGTAAGAAAAATCTCTTTTATCTCACAAAAAAGGGAATCTTTGGAGAAAAAAAAACACTTAAGAACATAAAGCTAGAAAAATGTTTTCAGGCCTGTTGATCTGGCCTGTTCTTTTTACAAACTTAATACCTGTGTTCTTTCAGATAGATTTGTTAACGGCTGACTCTTGTTTAGTTGCTAAGTCATGTCTGTTTTGCGACCCCATAGTCTATAGCCCACCAAGCTCTTCTGTCCATGGGATTTCCCAGGCAAGAAAACTGGAGTGGGTTGCCGTTTCCTTCTCCAGGGGATCTTGTGAACCAGGTATCAAACCTGTGTCTCCTGAAGTGGCAGGCAGATTCTTTACCACTGAGCTTCCAGGAAAGCCCAACTCTCAGTTTAATCACCTTTTAAAGGAAAATAAGTATGTTCCCTGTCCAATCTTTTCACAAGGATAACAGGAGATAACATGTGAAAGTGCTTGAAAAACTGTCAGGTATGATGTAGACATCAGGTTTTCTTGTTATTAATATAATAATAATAATAATATCACGTAGCTCTAGATTAGCTGATTAAGACAATTCCTAGGAAGAATTTTTAAGTCCATGTAGTTGAAATTTTAGGTCTTTCTAGGACTCCAGTTCTTTTATGTAGCCCTTTGAAACTCTTGCTTTCTCTTTTCCCATAAATGTCTGCTGCTTTCTGAAGCTCCCCATGACATCTAACTTCACTATAAAACCATTCCGTCTGTCCGAGGCAGGAAGCAGGAGGTATGTCCTTAGTCCTTGCTGCTTTGCCATCCATTAGCTCACATTTGCCAAGGTTTAGGGGGGACCCGCTTACAATGAGGCTGCCCTGCCTGCCCCTGCAACCATCAACAGGGCTGACAGCGCTCATCTGTCTGGATAAATGTTTCTCTCCTACCTCTGCTGCCCAACGAACATTATTCTTAAAGAGAAGCATCTTAGCAGAGAGAAGAGGGCTCCTGTATTCAAGCACAAGATACTTTTGATCATTTTGTAGCTTTTATTGACTCCACAGCTAAATTCTATGCTCTCTGAATTCAAGAACCATATTTCATTTAACTCACACATGCAGACTGTTAAACATGCAAAAACTATCAATAAATGCACAGGCAAGGGAAGACGTGTTTAAGAAGACATTGACTGCTGTCAGAGGAGCCCAGCTTTAGCTCCTAAAATTAGAATTTACTCGGTTCCTTTGTTTTCCAGTACTTGTGTTACATTTGAGTGAATATAACATGCAATTTCACTGTATATTAGGAAATGTTTTCCAAATTGAAAATTCGGTCATATCTTGAATATTTTATACTTGATTGCATTTTAATGGAAATGCAGCCACTTATTTGATGTCTGTTCTAATTCCATTTTTACACTTAAGGGTCAGTTAAACTGATCTTTATCCAGATGGTAAGTGACATTTGAAGATGACATTGAAAGATGTCATTTAGCTGCTCTCCTGACATTTTCCATTTTATACTTAAATATTTCACTTAATAAGGCCATTTATATTCAGCATGAGTCAACTCAGAAGAGCTTAAAATTAAAAACTCAAGTGTTCTATATTCGTTGTCTGGCTAGCTCAGTTATTTCTAATTTGTCTAGCCAGTTAATCATAGTGGTAAATAAAATTAACTACATTATTTTTTCTTTCCTTCAAAAAATAAGCATTCTTCAATTGGCCAAGAGCCTTGACTAATAGTAGAAATAATTAGACAGCCCAACTGATTATTGCATTCAAGTGCATAATGAGTGTCTAATATGTTGGTATGTGATTATATCCACTCCCTTTTTACACATGGAAGAAAACATTTTCATAGAACTTCATGAAATGGTAGCCGTCTGCTTGTATTTAGGAGAATCTTTTATATGAAAAGTATTGTCCTTCAAGGGTAAAATGCAATGATTGAATTCATTTCCTTAGAGATATGGCTAGATTAGAATAATAATGTTCTATAATGATTCAGAAGAAAACTTTTAAAAAAACATACTTTAAAGATATTTTTAAAGACATTTTAAATTCTGCTAGTGTTTTTTATTTTTCCTTTTATATCTGAATATACATTTTCTTTTTAATACATGTACAAGTTTCAGTTTTCACCATTACCAAAATCAGGAATGGAACACAGAATTAAGAATTCTTTTACTTAGTACAGTCCCTTGGATTATTTTCTGTGCTGTGCTTAGTCACTCAGTCATGTCCAACTCTTTGTGACCCCATGGACTATATAGCCCGCCAGGCTCCTCTGTCCATGGGGATTCTCCAGGCAAGAATACTGGAGTGGGTTGCCATGCCCTACTCCAGGGTAACTTCCCAACCCAGGAATCGAACCAGGGTCTCTCCCATTGCAGGAGGATTCTTTACCTTCTGAGCCACCTACTGTCTCCTATGTGTTAATTTAAAATGGGATTATAGAATGAGATTGTTACTATTAAAGTATCCATTGTTGCAGTATCAAGTTTCAATTTAAAGAATATCTTTGCTTCCTGTGTAATTATGTAGTCACAGAAACAATTCTATATATTCACTTTCAGTACTTATTGTCAATGATTTTAAACCACAACTATGTTTCTGAGACCTCAGTTGTAAATCATCTTAAGTTGATTGGATAATGCTCTTGACTTATTTTTTCAAGGAAAGTTTGTAGATGCTTTATTTTCTGAGACTTTGCACTTCTGAAAATAGCATTTGCTCGACTTCACGTAGGAATGGCAGAATGAAATAATTTTTAAGTCGAAATTTTTTTCCACGTTATGTGTGAATTTTTTTCACATTCATATTACATATTTTGTTCCATTAGCTTCTGTCATTTGTCTTGCAATGGAGAAGTGTGAGATTGATCTTGATTTTGATTCCTTTGTGTATCAAATTACTTTCTCTCTGCCTGTTTCTGGGTATTTTTTCTTTATCCTTTGTATCAGTGTGCTTCAGTAGGAAATAAAATTTGCCCTAGATGGCGCAAATGAATAGGATTACTCACAGTGGTGTGGGTAGGATTGAGGGAACATACTCTTAATTTGGGGCTTCCCCGATGGCTCAGTGGGTAAAGAATCCACCTGCAGTGTAGGAGATGCAAGAGACACGGGTAGGGAAGATCCCCTGGAGGAGGAAATGGCAACCCAGTCCAGTATTCTTACCTGGAGAATCCAATGGACAGAGAAGCCTGGCAGGTTACAGTCCTTGGGGTGGCAAAGAGTCCAACACAGCTGAGTGACTGAGCATGCACACATTCTTAATTTAAGCTGGCTAGGCATTCAGAGAACACTAGCAACACTTGGAAACCATCAACACCTCTAGAGATAGGCTCATCAATGGGGGAGGTTGCAATTTAACACCATCCTCACCAACATTTATTTTCTATCTTTTTTATTATAGCTGTTTTATTAAACATTGAACATGAACATTGAACATGAGATTTAGGTGTCTAAATTCATTTTTTTTGCATGTGGAGTTCCAATTGCACCAGACCTGTTCAGGGGAAAAACTATCCTCTACCTGTTGAAATGTCTTCGTCCCTTATACTTTCAACTCTTTTTCTAATTTTTGTTTCTTTTTTAAAAACTGTTATCACTGAATAGCAAATTTTCTTTTTATATTCCATCATGGCTCAAGACACTGTGTAACTTTCTCTGAGTCCCTCTCACTGCCAGTACTCAGATCCAAAGCTGTGGTGCAACTTGATTCGCACACTCCAACCCAATTTCTGGCAGCTAGTAGACATTTCATTATTACACAGAGTGGCCAGTATGAGAGTAAAGTAAGTAAGTGTAAGTATCAGTTGCTCGGTCATGTCTGACTCTTTGCAACCCCATGGACTGCAGTTCACCACTCTCCTCTGTCCATGGAATTCTCCAGGAAAGAATACTGGAGTGGGTGGGTAGACATGCCATTCTTGAGAAGATCTGCCCTGGTGGCTCAGTGGTAAGGAATCTGCCTGCAATGCAGGAGCTGCCGTAGACGTGGGTTCGATCCTTCGGTCGGAAAGATCCTCTGAAAGAGGGCATGGCAACCCTCTCGAATATTCTTGCCTGGAGAATCCCATGGACAGAGGAGCCTGGTCAGTTACAGTCTATAGGATCTCAAAGAGCTGGACACAACTGAAGTGACTTAGCATGCACAGTAGACATTCATCTTTTTGGCCTATTCCAAAAGAATATAAGAAATATAAATATTTTCACATTATTTCAACTGCATCTCTTAGTAAATATCTATTATACTCGAATAAAAGAATATATAGGCAGAACCTTCTTGTAGCTATCAAGAAAAATACAGGCAAGGAAAGAATAAAAAATTGTTAATATCTTAGAGTAATAACCCCAAATTAATAATGAAACTTAATCTGAATAAATGTGATCTTACTATTTGATTTTTAAAAATTTCTGCAAATACAAAAAAAGAGAAATATAGTCATAGCTATTTACACAAAGAAAAGTTTAGGGAGTTAAGCTTACCATAAACTAGATATGAAATCATGTCATATGATGAAGAACTGGGCAGTATATGGGGCTTCCCTGGTGGTTCAGGCAGTAAAGAATCTGCCTGCAGTGTAGGAGATCTGGGTTTGAGCCCTGAGTCGGGAAGATCCCCTGGAGAAGGGAATGGCAACCCACTCTGGTATTCTTGCCTGGAGAATCGCATGGACAGAGGAGGCTGCAGGCTGCAGTCCATAGGGTCGCAAAGAGTCGGACACGACAGCAACTAGCACACTTTGGGCAGTGTATGGCTTCCCAGGTGCCGCTAGTGGTAGAGAACCCACCTGCCCGCGCGGGAGATACAAGAGACATGGTTCTATCCCGGGTCAGGAAAAGTCCCTGGGGGAGGGCAAGGCAACCCACTCCAGTATTCTTGCCTGGAGAATCCCATGGACACAGGAGCCTGACAGGCTACAGTCCATAGGGTCTCAAAGGGTCAGACACGACTGAAGTGACTTAACATGCATGTATGAGCAGTATATACAGCCTGGAGAAGAAAATACTTGAGATATGATCACTTTCTTTTAAGTGAAAGGATATAGTATAGAAGATAAAGTGGATTTATTTTTTGAATTGCTTTAAGTGATTTCTACTTTAAGTAGGTTTGAGATAAAAATAAAGATATTTTATCCATCAGAGTCATTTGTGAAGGGATTGTATTGCCTTCTATAGAAGCAAACTACTAGAAAAGTACAGGCAGGGTCTAGGTTGAGTTTCTTGGGCTCCTTCTACATATGTGACCTTAGCATTCCAGGGCAGACTTGGACTTTTCTCTGTTACTAGGGGTCAAACAGGTTATATGAATGAGTGAAGTTATCTGTGTTAAGAGTGATGGGACTAACTGGATATTGTGTGTATGTCTCAATATTTGGTCCCAGCCCATGTTTTCCCCTCCATAATCAAGGCCCAACTTTACCAGGTCTTCTGATTTTTCAACTGAAACTGGAAATCTTCATTTTTAAAATGGAAACTGTCCACATTTTAAATTTTAGCAACTAATTCCAAAATTTTTAAAGCACAAGTGTGGGCTATCACTTTTTTAATCTCCTCCAGGAATTACCCTAGAACCTTGCTTCTACTCCCCTGAAGTGCATTTCGGGAATTACTGAATACTCTGACCTTTGAAGTGCTTCCCTGGTGGCTAAGATGGTAAAGAATCTGCCTGCAATGCAGGAGACCTGGGTTCGATCCCTGGGTCAGTAAGATCCCCTGAAGAAAGGAATGGCAACCCATTCCAGTATTCTTGCATGGAGAATCCAATGGACAGAGGAGCCTGGCTGGCTATAGGCCATGGGGTCGCAAAGAGGTGGGACATGAGTGAGTGACTAAACACAACACGCACACTGACCTTTGAAATTTTATCACGAAGTATCTAAATGTGTGATTGTGTAAAGAACAATTTTAAAGCACCTATGCAATACCACCCTTAGCATCCTGTCGTCTTAATGGTACTTTAAGCATGTTTCTTACAAGACTCTAAAGTTGATACAAAATGATGTTAAAATCAAACTACATTAAGTAGAAGCTGGTTGATACACAATATAAAAACTGGGAAAATCGTTATTTTAATTTACAAATGCTGGCTGCAATTTTTTTCTTTGCCCTATTAGAGAGAAAAGCCATAAGAACTGCTTCCACTGCCCAGCCATAATTTTCTAAATGAATTTTAATTGCTAAATGCAGTGGTGCTTAGAATTCAATTCATTAATGAGAGCAATTTAGAAGGGAATATAAATCTCTGCATTTGCTGATGACTTTCAGAGCTTAGTAATCATACATTTACAGTGGATCAAGTATCTAAGACATAAAATAATTTTTTACTGATTATTATTTCAAAAATCATTAACCAGGCTCTCAGGTTTGAAAAAAAGTCTCAAATGAGAAAGCTTCCAGTCCTGTCTCTGTTTGATTGTGTGGGACTTTCTTAGGCCTTTTTAAGGTATACCTGTCCAAGTGTAATATGGGATATGTGTATCAGAGAATAATAATCAATACTATTATCATGTTGACTTTGCTTTTTTAATGCAGGGTGATCTAGCTTTGGGATCAGTTTATTGCTGTATTGATAACTTGGAAGACCCTCTCAGAACCTATACCCTGCGTTAAAGAGGATTTCTTCAATGATGTATGAGATTTTAGTACCAGAAAATCTCTCACCAGTAGCCTTGAGCCCCTTGAATGTCCTCAAGTAGCTTAGAGAATATAGACACTAATTCCCCCTAAGGATCTGGGAGATAGTTTGATCATATGATAGAAAGCACAGAACAATGGAAGGCAGGCAATTACTGAGTCCAAGCTTAACCTTTTAAAAGGATGTTTTTCACAGAGGTTTTATAAGCCCCCACTATTACAGTATTATCTCAAGTTTCCTCCCAGTTTCATTTCCTCTAGTTCTGTAGTAAGCACATCCCATTAATAAGAGAAACATTTGTTTTTCTTTTTTTTGCCTTCTGATAGTCCATGGTCCTTCAGATCTTCTGAATTTTCTGGAATCGAGTTCAGTATTTTGCTTTTCAAGTTTCTGGCTTACGTAAATTTCACTGTGCTAATTATGGAAAATAGGTTCCAATCTAACAACATTTAAGCACTAATAACAAGCAATATGCTAGGAAGGGAGCAGAAGAGATCTAAAGTGATGATGATTGGCAACAAAGAATGACTTTTATAAAAGGAAAGACGCTATGCAAATCTAGAGCCATTCAAAGCCATGTGGCCCTGAGGAGATAATCCCGATTCCCATATAGGCAAAGGTTCAAATGTTTTCCCTTTCATTGGTGGTGGGGTTTGATAGCATGTTCTGCAAAGCTCATGCATTGATGTTCCTTGGCAATAAAGAATTTGTACTCCTCTACAGCCAATCTGACCTCTGCTATAGATATCTAAGCACAAAGGGAGAAGGATGGAGCCAAGGAAAGGAAGGAAAATTCATTGGATTATTTTATTTAAAAAAACAAACAGTAGATAACTAATAGATAGCTATTGAGAACCTACTGCCTAGCACAGGGATCTCTGCTCAGCGCTCTGTGGTGACCTCAGTGGGAAGGAAATCTCAAAAAGAGGGATACATGTGTGCATGTATGGATATATGCCCAACTGATCTACTTTTCTGTACAACAAAAACTAACACAACATTGTAAAGCAACTATACTCCAATAAAAATGTTAAAAATTAAAAGAAAAGCTTAAAATAGCAAAGAACGTGCATGATCCCATGATCCTAACTATCCCAATTTGGCTTTGGTTTGAAGTAGTTAGAGCAGAAAGCTAACATTTCTAGCTTTTAAAAGTGTTTATTTAGGCATTCACTGGAGGTAAGGAAAAAATAAGTTTGGAAGCCTCATAACTTAGAAGATAGGAATGGGGCCTGGGCTTATGGGACAGAAGAAAATAAGTAAGCGTCTGACAGAAGAGGGTAGATTCATTCTTGCAGATGTGGGGCTCCGCCTCTATGACATACACTTATGTATGCCAGATACACCTGTCCACTGTGTCATGTACCTCTGTGATAATATTCAGAAGATCACCATGTTCCCCAAGAATGAAAAATTCCATTTTTTATTTATTGTTTTTTTCTGGAAACAAATCTCAGATTTAAATTGTTGATTAGCTTTCTTTCCCAAACCTTCCAAAGTTTTTTTCTCAGAATTTATTTATTTCTTTTTCTCTCTTCTCTATTCTATTCTTTCCTAAATTCTGGCCTTTGAAAATAGCAAGCAGTAGAAGTTTGGGAAATCTAGTCCTTAAAATACAATTGAGAATTTTCTCAGTACAGCTTTCCTTGAATTTTTTTATGTTTCAACTCTGTATGTTGACTTAATTAGGACATCTTGCAACATTTTTTTTCTTGCCTTGCCTAAGAAGACTATAGAAACAAAAGGACAAATGAAATTGGCAGATATAAATTAGAAACCTGGATCCAGGGAAGCACTGTAAAGATATATACATCATGGATCCAGGGAAGCACTGTAAAGATATATACATCATTTCTTTAAAAAGAAGAATAAAAACTAAGTTCAAATAGAAGGAGTATTTCAAAAATATGCTGAGCCAGACCCTGTATTAAGCTTGACTGTTAGAATGAACGTTATTAGCATTTAACTTGTATCATACCTTTGGTGCTAATTAAACACCTTCTTTTATTAAAAGAAGCATCTTAAGAGAAGTATCTGCATTTTAAAACTGGAAGGTGAGCTTTTATGATAACTTATTTAAAGCTCAGTTTTATTAAAAAAATATTTTCTGGAATCAAAATATTGACACAAGTAGGGGGAAGGTGAGAACAAAAAAAGTGTATTGAGTTTTATTTTTTCCTATGTTTTTCAACCCTCCCTTCACCTTTTTTTCCTGGCTTCTTACATATGTCTTTTGCTTTTCTGGGGTTTGAATAAAGGATTTTTTTCTTTAAACTTAACTGAATTGTTTTTCAGTCTCAATGGTGAAAAACGTTTGATAAATGAAATAGCTTTTTATATGCAACAAACTATCACAAAACTTAGCGGCATTAAACAACCATCATTTATTTGCCTAATTATTTTGCTCTCTGTATAGATTATTCTGGTCTCCGTTGGGTCTCCGAACATATTTGTGGTCAGCTGCCAATCAATTGGGAGGTTCTACTTCTGGGAGTTGGCTGGATATTGACTAGGACCATGGAAAATAACCGGGCCACGTGACTCTTTCCATCTACCACGTTATCCCAGACTGTCATGTGGGACCAAGAGAAAAAGAGCAGGAATGAGCAAGATCTCTTGAGGGCAGAGTCAGAATTAGCTTGTCATCTTTTCTACCACATTTTACTCCTACCTTATTTTATTGGTCAAAGCAGGTCACAAGGCCAACCTGGTTTGAAGAGGTACAGAAAAAGACTCTGCCTCTTAATGGGGACACATTGCAAATGGGCTGTCTCCTGGGAGGTGAAAAATACAGTCAGCTTTGTGAACGTTTTTACTGTGGAAAGCCTTCATCACTAATAAAGTCTTAGATCTGATGTATAAGAGACACTGATTGGAGCCCAAAGTTAGGTTCCTTTATGCCCGTCATTTCCAGGCTATGTTTTGTAAAACCCTGGTGAATTATATTACATGGGCACCAACTTAGTTCACATCAGGATTACCACATTGCTGTTTACCCAAGGCTAGGGCAAGTGAAAAAGTCAGGAGAGTCATTAACTTGGTTCCTTGCATGACTGAAGGCAAAGGTCATTTAAGCAAACAATTTGGGGACTTCCCTGGCTGTCCGGGGGTTAAGACTCCATCCTTCCACTGTAGGGGCATGCAGACTGGATCCCTGGTCAGGAACAAAGATCCTTCAGGGCATGCCACATGGCCCCAAAAAAAAAGAATGGAATTTGGAGAAGAGTGTCAAGACTCTGGGGACTTAAGGGCCAGGGATAGAAGAGAAATTGTTGAAAAGGTGCTGACAAGTAGAAGCCATAAAGGCAGATAGGCCATTGAAGAGTGTTGGGACCAAATAATCTTTACAAAATAATTTCAAGACCTAGAATCTTAGTTTATCACACTGGAAAAATGAATTGGTAAAAAAATTTTTTTAGAAGTATTAGAACAGAACAAAGGTGTATCATATGTCCCATTTTAAATACTTTTCAGCTCATACATATTTTTGCTCTTCAGTCTTTTGTTGAAAAAGTAGGGACATTTTGCTTTTCTAAGCTTTGTTCTTTTTCCTTTTTTGTTATTTATTGTTTATTTTTTGGCTGTGCTGGGTCTTCCGTTCTGCTTGGGCTTTTCTCTAGTTGCAGTGCGTGGGCTTCTCGCTGTGGCGGCTTCTCCAGTTGTGGAGCACAGGCTCTCGGGCTTCAGTATTTGGGGCATGTGGGCGCAATAGTTGAGATTCCTGGGCTCTAGTGCACAGGCTCAATAGTTGTAGCACACGGGCTTAGGTGCTCAGAACATATGGCATCTTCCTGGACCAGGAATCAAACCCATGTCTCTTAGATTGATAGCTTCTTTAGCACTGATCGACCAGGGAAGCCCTGCTAAGCTTTAAATGGCATTTTTAAAGTGAACTTTTATTGTTTTGTTTTAACCTGCCAACTTCTTGGTAGTGCGCGTGCTCAGTGGCTAAGTTGTATCTGACTCTTTGCGACCCCATGGACTGTAGCCCGCCAGGCTCCTCTGTCCATGGGATCTCCCAGGCAAGAATACTGGAGTGGGTAGCCATTCCCTTCTCCAGGGGATCTTCCCGACCCAGGGATTGAACCTGAGTCTCCTCCGTTACAGGTGGGTTCTTTACTGCTGAGCCACCAGGGAAGCCCCAGAAAGCTTGGGAGCCTGCCTCGTTTGTTTGGGGGAGGGCGCGGAGGATGTGGTCTTGGGCAGGATCTCTGGGCACTCTCACCTGCCTCTCCTCTGCCGGGTGTCAAGGATGCAACACGAGGGAGGGAGGAGGGCTTCTCGTGACCAGAGCCACACCTGCTTCCTTCCAAAATGGGTCGCTGTGACAAAATACCACAGCCTGGTTAGCTTGGTTAGCTTATAAAAAGCAGAAATTTATTTCTCAGAGTCTGGGATGCTGGAAGTCCAAGATCAGGGTGGCCGCATGGCCGGGTGAGAGCCCTCTTCCAGGTCACAAACCTGGAACAAATACTCACATGGCTGAAGAGCCTCGAGAACTCTGCGGGGTCTCTTTTCTGTCTGCATTTGTCCTTGTGCATGCTCAGTCATGTCCAACCCTTTTGCAACCCCATGGACCGCAGCCCACCAGGCTTCTCTGTCCATGGAATTCTCCAGGCAAGATCACTGGAGTTGGTTGCCATTTCCTCTGCTAGGGGATCTTCCCAACCCAGGGATCAAACCCAGGTCTCTTGCGTCTCCTGCATTGGCAAGCAGATTTTTTTACCACTGAGCTACCTGGGAAGCCAGGAGTCTCTTTAATAAGGGCACTAATCCCACCCTTGGAAGTCTCCACCTTCATGATCTGGGCACCTCCCAAAGGCCCCACCTCCTGTCACCACTATCTTAGGCTTTAGGATTCCAAGATAGGAATTTTGAGGAGACACAAACATTCAGACTGCAGCAGAGCCAGACTTCTTGCCGCTTTCTGTTTTCCTCTAGATTTTAGTCAGAAATCCTTGTGCCTCACTTCCAATGTTGCCCTGAAGTCACAAGCATTTACAGGATGACTGTGAGAACCAATGGGTTTATGTGTCACTTCTGCTGACTCCTATGTTGAAAATAGGAAAATGCATTGCTCCTGTGTGATCTCTGTAGACCCCAAACCCATGCAGCTGCAGCCATGGTGTAATAGCATGCAGAAGGATATGCCCAGAAATAATATAACTCTGTACTTTAATTCTTTTGGAGTAGCAGTGGGATGTAATGTATTTGTTCAGAGCAAGAGCTGTGAGCTGGATAACGTACATTCTGGCTTTAACACAAGCTGAGAGATTTATTGCTTGTTTGCTTCAGATGATGGTGGCAAATTCCTAAGATTGGTAAGATTAAATGAGTGGGAACATATCAAGTGTTAGGAGAAGTATGTGGCACACGTTTAGTGCTCCATAAATCCTATATTGGGTTTCCCTTGTGGCTCAGATGGTAAAGAATCTGCCTGCAATGCAAAAGACCTGGGTTCAATCCCTGGGACAGGAAGATCCCCTAGAGAAGGGAATGACAACCCACTCTGGTATTCCTGCCTGGAAAATTCTGTTGACAGAGGAGCCTGGTGGGCGGCAGTCCATGGGGTCACAAAGTGTAGGACTCCATTGAGTAACTAACACACACACAAATCCTATATTAATACACTTATGGTTTCCTTCTTAATTTAATTGCTATGCAAATGGACCTCTCTAATTTTATTAAAAAACACAGGAGACTTTTATACATATAACATGTATAAAAATAGAATTTTAGACAGGTTCTTCTCTGTTGTTTAATATCCTAAAAACACAAAGATGCCACATATTAAGAAATGACCCAAATTTTAATTGCTGAGGGAAGTCAGTCTCGAAACATTTTAGAATACAAGTCCAAATTATATAATTGCTATGCAAACAATTGTTGGTAAAACTCTCTAATTCTTGGCCTTGACATGGATAAAAAGAATTTCAGTCTCTTTTGGATAGCTGAGGATGGGAATGCAAAGAATTATGATGTAGAGAAAACACCAGTATATTTCTCTAGAGAGTCACCTGAAGTGCCTACTTGAGAAAAAAGATGCAGATATGAAATTTAGCTCTAGCTTCCCAAACTGGTCCCCTTATAGAGGTTCCTAGATTTAGTACATGAAGATGGGACAGGGTGATGGGGGGGTGGAGGGAGGTGACAAAATGTTATCCTCATGGGAAAGAGACTATTTAGACTTAACTTATTTCTCCAGCTTTCTCTACCCAAGTGAATCTCTTGTCTTTGTTTCACTGGAGTCAGAAAGTTAATAAAAATGTACTGGAATAGGAAAAGATGGTCAAATATTTATTGAAAATTTAAATGTGCTACTTAAAGATAGGTGTGGCTCTAGAGGTGCCTTAAAGGCAATATATTTTTATTCAGGGGGAAACCTTTACTCAGAATTTTATTTGAGTTTGACATCCCACTTGAGTGATATTTAAATAAAAGTAAAATAGAAAATGCCTCTTAGGAAAAGATGGCCTAGTTTCAGCATTCCTCCTATATTAATTCAGAGGGCTCATTTTAACATTGCCCACAGGATAAAGTGTAAATTTCTTACCTCCACATGCTGACCTCAATCCCTGAAGCATTATACTTCAAATTCTACCTCCATCACTTCTTTTCCGAAGTCAGCAAATCTATCAAGCACATTTATTTCTCCACGTCTTTGCCCTTGCTGTTCACTTGGTTTTTTTTCTGTTGAAATGTTATGTATCCTTCAAATATCAGCCCTCTTGGGTGATTTCCTCTGATTTCCCCAGATCTGGAATCATAGGGAATTCCCTGGCGGTCCAGTGGCCACGGCTGTGTGCTTTTACTCCTGAGGGCCTAGGTTCAATCCCTGGCTGGGAACCAAGATCCTACAAGCTGAGCTGTGCTTCATTGCTCAGTTGTGTCTGACTCTGCGACCCCATGGACTGTAGCCTGCCAGGCTCCTCTGTCCATGGGATTCTCCAGGCAAGAATACTGGGGTGGGTTGTCATGCCTTCCTCCAGGGGATCTTCCCAACCCAGGGATCAAACCCAGGTCTCCTGTGTGGTGGGTGGATTCTTCACCGTCTGAGCCACCAGGGAAGCCCTACAAGCTGAGGGACACAGCCAAAAACAGAAAAAAAAAAAGAGAGAGAGAGAGAGAATCATAGCTGTTTTTTCCCTCTCTCCATCTTTTATTTGTTCTTCATTAATAAATAAATTTATTATTTATTATAAATAATAAATAAATAATAAAGATTTATAATAAATAAATTCTGTCTACTGATGTAGCTAATTATCTGCATTCTTTTTGCCATCATAAATAGTTAGCCCTTTGGTGGGAGAGTGAACTATTTCCCAATCCTATTTGTATAACCATATAGTACTATATATATGCTGTGCCTGCACGCGCAGTCGCTTAGTCGTGTCCAGCTCTTTGAGACCCCATGGACTATAGCCTGCCAGGCTCCTCTGTCCGTGGAATTTTCCAGGCCAGAATACTGGAGTGGATTGCCATTTCCTTCTCCAGTATATTAGGCCAGAAGTCAACAAATATTATGTCTACGTAGTGAATAAAAAACAAAGACCCCGCCCCTCCCCCCATCAAAAGTTCTCAGAACTAGAGCATGTGTGTGTGTATGTTTGTTGCTCAGTCGTGTTTGACTCTTGGCAACCCGTGGACTGTAGCCCGCCAGGCTCCTTGTCCATGGAATTCTGCAGGCAAAAACACGAGTGGATTGCCATTTCCTTCTCCAAACTTTCCTTCATTTCCTTTGCGTGTCATTCCTTTGCCTCATGGTCATTTGGGACTGCCGCCTTTGTGTCTTTGTATTTCTTCTATGACAGTCTGGTTATGGACACTCCTTTAAAAAATTATAACTCGATTTAACAATTGAATTCAATTTAACCTAATAATGTAATTTAATCATTAATTAATTATTCTAATTTAATAATGAAATGCAGTAAATTAATAATTAGGCCTCTTAATACTTCTAATTGACCTCAGGACAATAGTTTGTCCTTCCTGAAATAAAATTGAAGCTTTATTCAATGTCCTTCAAGATCTGATAGCAAATCCCATGTCACCCTCCTCACACTTTGTTACAGCCATCCCAGATATCTTTGTCCCAGCAGTGGCCTTTCTACATGGAATGTTTTGTCCTTTCCCCTCCTCTCCATCTTTGGCTGTGTTACTCCTCATCTACCAGAGTCAAGATAAGATCCTACTTCTTTCCATTCCATCTCCAGCTCTAGGCTGGATTAAGCCTTTCTTCTTTGTGATCTAGTAAATAATAAAGATCAGAATCAAGCTTGCTGGAATCAAGATTTCTGGGAGAAACATCAACAACCTCAGATAATGCAATAAAGCAGAGGATACCACTCTTATGGCAGAAAGTGAAAAGGAACTAAAGAGCCTCTTGATGAAAGTGAAAGAGGAGTGTGAAAAAGCTGGCTTAAAACTCAACATTCAGAAAACTAAGATCATGGCATCTGGTCCCATCACTTCATGATGAATAGAAGGAGAAAAAGTGGAAGCAGTGACAGATTTTATTTTCTTGGGCTCCAGAATCACCATGGACGGTGACCACAGCCATGAAATTAAAAGATGCTTGCTCCTTAGAAGGAAAGCTATGATAAAACCAGACAGCATATTAAAAAAGCAAAGACATCACTTTGCCGACAAAAGTCCATGTAGTCAAAGCTATGGTTTTTCTAATAGTCATGTATGGAGGTGAGAGTTAGACCATAAAGAAGGCTGAGCACCAAAGAATTGATGCTTTTGAATTATAGTACTGAAGAAGACTCTTCAGAATCCCCTGGACTGCAAGGAGATCAAACTAGTCAATTCCAAAGGAAATTATCCCTGTATCCCTGAATATTCATTGGAAGGACTGATGCTGAAGCTGAAGCTTCAATACCTTGGCTACCTGATGTGAAGAGCTGACTCATTGGAAAAGGCCCTGATGCTAGGAAAGATTGAAGCAAAAGGAGAAGGGGGCAACAGATGATGAGATGGTTAGATAGCTTCACCAACTCAATGGACATAAGTTTGAGCAAACTCAGGGAGTTAGTGAAGGACAGGGAAGCCTGGGGTGCTGCAGTTTGGGAGTCACAAAGAGTTGGACATGACTTAGTGACTGAACAATAGCAACAAAAGATCAGAAAGACTTGGGTCAAGGCCTGATTTTGCTACTTACCAAGCAGTGACTTTAGACAAGTGCTTCTCAAACTTGATCATGCATCAGAATCACCTGGAGAACTAGCTAAACCATGGCTCACTGGTCCCCATCTCTTGACTTTCTGATTCAGTAGCTCTGGGATGGGTCCTGAGAATTTATACATATAACAAGTTTCCAGGTGACACTAAGGATGTTACTGTGGGGACCATACTTGGAGAACCACTGCTTTAAATAATCTAGTTATCCTCTCTCGGCTTTATTTTTACCACCTACGGGGTCTCAAAGAGTCGGACGTGACTGAGCGACTTAACTTTCACTTTTCACTTTCACGCATTGGAAAAGGAAATGGCAACCCACTCTTGTGTTCTTGCCTGGAGAATCCCAGGGACGGGGGAGCCTGATGGGCTGCCGTCTATGGGGTCTCACAGAGTCGGACACGACTGATGCGACTTAGCAGCAGCAGCAGCAGCATGTTCGTGCTAAGATGCTTCAGTTGTGCAATGACTCTGGGTTGTACGACTCTGCAACTCTGTGAACTATAGCCTGCCAGGCTCCTCTGTCCAGGGATTCTCCAGGAAAGAATACTGGAATGGGTTGCTCTTCAGGGGCAACCCGGGGATTGAACCCATATCTCTTAATCTCATGCGAGTTCTTTACCACTAGTGCCACCTGGGAAGCCCCTTATCATTTACAAAGTGAACTTAAAAAAATTGTGTTTGATATGAATAGTACCCAATGCCAGTTAATATTGCTTCTGCATTATCATTGCTCTCACCACACTATTAAATTGCAGACCGAACAGACCATTTGTCAAGTAAATCAGGAAACTCATAATGAGCAGAGACTGTGTTAGTGTTATTATTGTACCTTATGAAGTGCGTTAGTAAGCACTAGATAAACGTATAATGGAATAAGTTCAAAGTGAGAGCATTCCATAAATATTTAATAAAATGAACTTGGGCATGTCTTCATAGATAGCCCCTGTACAGATGGTTCCATGAGTCCCTAGTGATGGCTTACTGTATTCCCGGTTTTCTTGAGACGGTTTCTGCTGCTTCATTCCTAAATCACTTTTGATTATGGTGAATCAGTCCCCACAGCTTCTAAGAAAATTATACAAGCAACATGGAGAATTTCTGTAAAAGAGAAATAAGTAACCACGTAGACTATTCATTGGGCCCTGTAGTTACCGTTTCATAATGAATGGAAGCAGTTGCAGCTTGAGCATATTGCCTGCGTTTAACACTGAAAATGGGTTAGAAATTAACATGTGAGGAATTTAATTTACAGTTCTTGGCAAATTCATGAAGCCTGTTCTTTTGAGAAACTGTGCCTGCCTTTACTGTCAGCCTGAACCGCCATCCTCCTCTTTGACCTCAGAATCTCATATTTCACATTCACTCATTAGTTCAGCAAATATTTTGTTTCAGCTTCTGCTGTGTGGCAACCATTATTCTCATGGTGGAGATGCCATACTGAGACAAAGTCCCTTCTTTCCAGAACCTAAAGCACGGCATTTGCCAACTTGTACTAAATTGTTTGCGTCGGTATCTCTGTCTTCCTCGCTAGGTTGTGAACTTACTGATGGTGGGTACATTATTTCTTTGATCCTTGTGTATCCAGATCAATATTCGGTACATGGTGGATTTTCATACATATGGATTATTGCTCATACAGAACGACTTTATTTTACTGGTGGTGAGAAGTGGAACTGAGCCCCAGAGATCAAACACTGCTGGTCTCAGAGGATTTGGCACTCAATGTGTATTTTTTTTTTTGACCTGCAAAGTGTTGTTTGTTTGAATTTCAATTAAGGCCAGCCAGTAAAATGTGGAAGATTTTACATAACTATCCAAATCTCCAGCTTCTTTTGAAAAAGCCTACACTTCTGATTCCTTCTCATCATCCTGCTCCTTTAGAAAAAGCATGACTCCTCCATTTCTCTGTAACCCCTACCACTCCCTACCATATTACACATGTGTAAGTGTGTATATGAACATGTGTATCATGTTTGTTTACATGGGTGAGTGATTAGGAAAGAGTGAGATTCTTCAAATTCTACATAAACTCACTGAAAGTTGGTCTTGATAATCTTATAACAACCCTAAGTCCAACCAGAAATAATACCTTATTCTTTTTTTTTCCTTCAATGGTGTAGAATGGTAACAAGAATTTGCTTTCATTTGCAATATAAGTATATTGAGTTATTGATCTAAATTTTCTCCAACTTGCTTTTCTGCATTTTTACAGTAGGTTTCCTATATTTCTCAGATCAACATGATAATTGCCAGCTATTCTTCTATTGTGATATATACTCCCATCCAAAGTAAAGTATATATGGTTTGGGTTTTTCCCCTGTCTTATGATGATTGAACTGTTTATTTGGCTTGGTTTTTTTGATCATAGGAGATTCGAACTCTTAAAACTAAAATTGAATTTAAATTATAGTTTATCAAACTAAACCTATTCATGCTTTGTTTCAGCTATCTTTAAAGAGAAGAGGAAGCAAAGATTTGCCAAAATCTGAAAAAAAGGCTCAGCAGACTCCCACAGAGGTATGTGGAAATAAAATTTCAACTAGTATATCAAACACCTCTAAATGTACATAATGATAAGCTACATCTATATGTAGACATAATAACGAGACATACTTATATAAAACAGAATTACATTATGTGTATCCATTATGTAGCTGTAAATGCAGGAGGCAATATAAAGCATTCAGTATCTTTGCTTAAAAAACTAGCACTAACATCCCTGTTACTATTGCTTTTGTATGGTAATCACATAGCAAAATGTCATTAGTACTTTATGTGTTGCTGCATTTAAGAACTGTACCCATGGTGCTAATCTTGTTCACCCATAATTAATAAGGACATTAGAATAGCTGTTCCTATAGTATCAGGAGAGGAGAAAGAAAGGAATGTTGTAGGAAGGATGGCAGAGGGAAAAGAGAGACTCATGATGGTCTTGGAGAGTCCCACAATGAAGTAATTCTCTCCACCATGATTGGGGGAGCCAAGAAAAGAAATGAAGGAAGAAAAATAAAATTTAAAACATATCCTCAACATGGGCTTGTTAAGAACCTTAGAAACACAGCCACAGTAAAGATAGCTTTTATGGTGAGCAGCGGTGCTGGTGGATATAATAAAGGAGATTTTAAAACAGAAGGCGAAATATTTAGGGGCAGCTATGACATTATGGCTCGCTAAAAATACTTGGCTAAATATTTATTTTTACAGGTGTAAACTGGGATCTATAATACTATAGCATATGTACTTTTTTTTTTTCATTATTACAAGGTGTTTTCTCATTTGGTAAGAATTTTAACTAAAGCAATGTTTAAATATTCAAAATTTGAAAAAGTTGATCTCACTCTTTTTTAAAAGCATAACATAGTAATTGTTGAGTTTCCTGTTCTCTCTCTCTCTCCCCTCTCTGTTCATTTTCCCCTTGGTATAGACATGAACATTTATAGGCCTCAGCAGTTCTAGAATCCCAGAGTCTCCTACCAAAGTTATCTGCATTTTGTAACTGTCTTGTGCGTGCGTGCTAATTCGATTCAGTCATGTCCGGCTCTTTGTGACCCCATGGACGATAGCCCACCAGGCTGCTCTGTCCATGGGATTTCCCAGGCAGGAGTATTTGAGTAGGTAGCCATTCCCCTCTCCAGGGGATCTTTCCCACCCAGGGATCAAACCCAGGTCTCCTGCATTGCAGGTGGATTCTTTACAATCTGTACCTGTCTTATCCTCCCTTAATAAGTTCATGTATGCTCTGTCACCACAACTCTCTCGCTTTGTCTTGCCATAATTTTATCCATCAGTTTTCTTCCCTGACCTCATTTAGGGAGAAGGTGCTTGATACTCCCTGCTTTAAAGTCTTAAGTCAGCTTTAACCAACAGTTCATTTTTTTTAACTTGTGTTTGTCCTATTCTTATACTTGCCATGTTAAGTTTGTTTATTCTTTTCACCCATATTTTCTAATCCAGGAATCCTTAAGTGCTTGTTCCTAGCTCTGTGGATCCCCACTCCATGTATTTAGGCACTTTTCTCCAAAAGACACATGCAGCTTTCATCAGCTTTTCAGTGGGACCTGGGGCCTGCATTGCAGGCAGGTTCTTTACCCTTTGAGCCACTAGGCAAGCCCCCATACTGCAGCCCGGGGCCATCCTACTCAGCTTGTGCACATCTGGATCAGTACACACTTTTGAATACTTCCATGTACTCCTTTTCTAGATGAGCCGTATGAAATTGCCAACATGCTGTTGATTCTGACCTACCCAAATGGCAATTTCATATGGTCCAACCTGCTACTATTGGATAGCTTTGTATTTCACTTTGTTCACTTTCTTCTATGTATTCCCCACATATTCCTCCAGTGGCACAATGACTTTATATACTGAGAAATGGTTTTGCAGAGCAGTTACAAACAGTAACTTTAGGACTAGGTTGCGTACGTGGAAATCTCTGCCACATACCAACTGCATGACCTTAGACAAGTTACTTATTCTTTCTATGCCTGTGTTTCCTCATTCTTAAAATGGGGTCATAATAGAGAGTTGTTGCACAGATTAAATGAGTTGTTGTTGTTCAATCAGTCAGTTGTGTCTGACTCTTTGTGACCCCATGGACTATACAGCACACCAGGCTTCCCTGTCCTTCGTTATCTCCCGGAGTTTGCTCAAACTCATGTCCATTGAGTTAGTGATGCCATCCAACCATCTCATCCTCTGTCGTCCCTTTCTCCTCAGTCTTTCCCAGCATCAAGGTCTTTTCCAATTAGTTAATACATGTAATTTATTAGAGTGCAGTTTAGCTCTAGAAATGGCTAAGTTAAAGCTAAGCTCAGCTCTCTTCTTTGGGCCTTCACCATCTTAATGTTCCCCTAACTCTTATGGTTCTTAAGAGTGAGTGTTTACCATATAAAAAAAAAAAGAGATAACTTGCTTTGCATCTCAAAGCATTGTAATGTTTCTTGAGTGCCATTAGTTGTGGAAAATAGAAGCAAGCATTTCTGATCAGTACATTTCAATATTAAAAAGCAGAGACATTACTTTACCAACAAAGGTCCATCTAGTCAAGGCTATGGTTTTTCCAGTGGTCATGTATGGATGTGAGAGTTGGACTGTGAAGAAAGCTGAGCACCGAAGAATTGATGCTTTTGAACTGTGGTGTTGGAGAAGACTCTTGAGAGTCCCTTGGACTGCAAGGAGATCCAACCAGTCCATCCTAAAGGATCAGTCCTAGGTATTCATTGGAAGGACTGATGCTGAGGCTGAAACTCCAATACTTTGGCCACCTCATGTGAAGAGCTGACTCATTGGAAAAGACCCTGATGCTGGGAGGGATTGGGGGCAGGAGGAGAAGGGGATGACAGACGATGAGATGGCTGGATGGCATCACCGACTCCACCGATGACATCATGGACATGAGTTTGAGTAAATTCCGGGAGTTGGTGATGGACAGGGAGGCCTGGCGTGCTGCGATTCTTGGGGTCGCAGAGTCAGACACAACTGAGCGACTGAACTGAACTGAACCTTTCAACCAGTCACTTTCCATACAATCTCTGATTTAATGATTTCACATTTACATACGGGATTTCCCTGCCCAGTTCCAAATGGTGCCTACAATACGTGGGTTACAGGATGAGGATGCAAGATACCTTGACATATAGGATTCTGACAAAAGGATGTAAGGCACACTGACGTACAAGATTCATGACTTTGCTACATGCAATACATGTCCAACTCATAACATACTTTTAATGTTTTCATTCCTTTGGACAGGAGAGCTTACACATACACAAATCAGATATCCTCCTGTTTTATATGTGCTTGTCATTCTGTTCCAATCTATGACATATATATTAAACATCATTGCTGTTTTAGTTAGATTCAAACTGCAGTATTATGTGAACATTTTTTTTTACTAGCAACTGAAGGCCTTCCTTGCAGTCAAGGACTTTGACAGAACATGGAGCCTAGCTGGTTTCCCCATCTCACCTACTCTTACTTCCTGACAGAACCTAGTCTAGGTAAAAGCATACTCGGCATGCATATTGTTGGGCACCTTTCTATTCAAGCATTATTTCTATTTCTTGGCTTTAATGACTTTGTCCTGCTCCGGGCTCCAACTTTTGATCATTTCTTTTCAGTCTCCCTTTCTTTTCTTCTCCCCTTTGATTGCCTCTGAAGCCATTGCAATAGCCTCAACCATCACCTCTGTGCATCTCATCCTCATGTCCTCCTCTCTGGGCCCAAGCTGTCTCCAAGTCCAGGGCTGTAATCTTGCGAATCATGGGCCTGAGATTCCCATTGATAGATGTTTCTACTGGGTATCCCTCTGCGGACACACCTCAAAGGCAACATGTTAATATACTTAAGCCCATATTCTTCCCCTAAAAGCTGATCCTCTTTGTTCAGTCTCTGTCCCTGTTACTAGCAACACAATCCATCAAGACACCTAAGCTCAAAAACATCAGGGTTATCTCTGACTCTTCTGCTGTGTCTAAGACACTGTAATATGTCCTTAGACTCGTGCCTCAGATGGTAAAGAATTCATCTGCAATGCAGAAGACCTGGGTTTAACCCCTGGGTTGGGAAGATCCCCTGGAGGAGGGCATGGCCATCCACTTCAATATTCTTGTCTGGAGAATCTCATGGACAGAGAAGCCTGGTGGGCTAGGTCCATGGGGTCGCAGAGGGTCAGACATGACTGAGCGACTAACACACACAATATGTCCTTGGTTTCATTCTCACTGAATTAGTCCAGGGGACCCCCACACATAGTCTCTTGCAAGGCAGCTTCTTTCTTTCCTGGTGAAATGGATTCTCATGTCTAATCTTCCTGTGACATATATTCTTAACCCCCTTTCTCTCACTGTGCTTCTGGGGTTCTCTCATCTCTGGGCATCTCTCCTTTCTCATGAACCCCTTCTAGAGGAAAGCATACAATCTGATTTTGTTATTTTAACTCATTGTCCTACTTTTTTCCTCTTGCACATCGTTTCTAGAGGCATCATGTGCAGTGGAAAAACATGATTTTGAGAATCAGTCTGAATACAGATGTTCTCTGTCACATTAACTTGGGCTCTTCCATGAAGCTGCCTTATCTGTAAAGTAGACATCATATATCACCTTCCACGTGGGGCTAGTGTGAGGATGTAATGATATAAAGAATGTGACATTAAGGGTCTACACACTCAGCAGCTCTCAGACCTTCATACTAATTCTCATTAGTGGACGGGAGCATAAGAGCCCCGTGCCCTGCTCTCCCTCTCTTGCATATAGAAAGCTCTGGGCTGTATTTACTGAGCATCCCTGGCAGAAACCTCGTTATTCTCCTCACCTTCACCTTCCATGATAGCTACATTTTTACCAGAATTCATCTCAAACACAGCTGAGTCAGTGCTGGAAAAGAAAGGCATTTTTATTCCTTTTTGAAATGAAGAAACCAAAGTCTGCTGAAGTCACGTGATATGCCCAAAGTGCCTGCATAAAAGAGAATTTGGGGAAATCATCCTTGGGAAACATGTCCTTGGGAAATATGTTCTTGGACATTATAATGTGCTTTTATATTAGCTCTCAGAGAAAGAGTTGTTTCCATTTTTCTGTTCGTAATTTTCCATTTAATGATAAGGGTTTGAAGGATGTCTTACAAATGTGTGGGAAGAACTTCTATAGCAGCAGTCCCCAACCTTCTTGACACCAGAGACCAGTTTTCATGAAAAGTGAAAGTGAAAGTCACTCGGTAGTGTCTGACTCTTTGTGACCCCATGGACTATACAGTCCATGGAATTCTCCAGGCCAGAATATTGGACTGGGTAGCCTTTCCCTTCTCCAGGGGATCTTCCCAACCCAGGGGTCGAACCCAGGCCTCCCACATTGCAGGTGGATTCTTTACCAGCTGAGCCACAAGGGAAGTCCAAGAATACTGGAGTGGGCAGCCTATCCCTTCTCCAGTGGATCTTCACTGACCCAGGAATCGAACCAGGGTCTCCTGCACTGCAGGCAGATTCTTTACCAACTGAGCTATCAGGGAAACCAGTTTTCATGGAAGATAGTTTTTTTTCCACAGACAAAGGCATAGTGGGCGAGGATGGTTTCAGGATGATTCAAGTGCATAACATTTATTGCACTTTATTTCTATTATTATTACATCAGCTCCACCTCAGATAATCAAGCATTAGATCCCAGAGGTTGGGGACCCCTGTTCTGTAGGATCTACTCCATCATTCTTTGATCAGGCAGAACCAGTTCTATCCTTTCAGACTGATGGGAATACATCACATTTTAAAAGTGATCTAGGCGGAACCAGTTTCTTCTTAGATGGACCATTCCTGTGTTAAACTTACCTATGTTAAAGGCTTTAAAAACAATTCTCCCTTGAATAAAGATGGAGTATAGATTATTTTCTGTATGGCTCCATGATCATGTGCCTAACTGAGCCTTAGTGTCAGAACTGAATTCAAATTTCACCGTGGTCCTCTGCCACTTAATAGCCATGTAACCTTGAACAATTGGCTGAACATCTTTAAATCAGGTGTTGTAATACCTTCTCCCAAATGTACTCTACACATTAAATTAGGTCATATATGTTGAGAACTTTATAGACTCTGGCTAAGAGTCAGAGCTCAATAAATGGCAGGGAGTGCATACCAACCACATCTTCCTTCCAGGGAATGTTTTACATATTTACTACAGTCCGGGGAATTCAAACCCCAAGAAAAACAAAACAAAGTGAACACTGTTGAAAATGACAGTCAAAACCAGTTGTATGCAGTGGGAACATATAATTTTCTGAACAGTGATGACCACAGTTTTTCTGTTCTTATATTCCCTTCTCTTTTTGTTTCCAGCATATAATGTTGTCCTGATCTTTTATTTGCCAAAGAATTTAAGTGATTTAGAGAAAACACACAGCATCTATGTCTCTGTCTCTCCCTCTGTTTTATTAAAGCTTAATTACAGGGAAAGGGAATGATTTCCGCAGGTGTCCCTTTTGGGGTTGTTTTCTTTCTTTACATGAAAAATGAGCTCCTATCCCCTTCCTCTTCTTTTTCCCAATTGAGGAGGACAATGAAGATCTGAAATGCCAGCTGCAGTTCGTGAAGGAAGAAGCCGCTCTGATGAGGAAGAAAATGGCCAAGATTGACAAAGAAAAGGACAGATTCGAACACGAGCTGCAGAAATACCGATCCTTTTACGGGGATCTGGACAGTCCTTTGCCCAAAGGAGAAGCCGGGGGCCCGCCCAGTACCAGAGAAGCCGAGCTCAAGCTGCGGCTGAGGCTGGTGGAGGAAGAAGCCAACATCCTCGGCAGAAAGATCGTCGAACTGGAAGTGGAGAACCGAGGCCTGAAGGCGGAACTGGACGACCTGCGGGGCGACGACTTCAACGGCTCGGCCAACCCCCTGATGAGGGAGCAGAGCGAATCCCTGTCGGAGCTGCGGCAGCACCTGCAGCTGGTGGAGGACGAGACGGAGCTGCTGCGCAGGAACGTGGCCGACCTGGAGGAGCAGAACAAGCGCATCACGGCGGAGCTCAACAAGTACAAATACAAGTCGGGGGGCCACGAGAGCGCGAGGCACCACGACAGCGCCAAGACCGAGGCCCTGCAGGAGGAGCTGAAGGCGGCGCGCCTGCAGATCAACGAGCTCAGCGGCAAGGTCATGCAGCTGCAGTACGAGAACCGCGTGCTCATGTCCAACATGCAGCGCTACGACCTGGCCTCGCACCTGGGCATCCGCGGCAGCCCCCGCGACAGCGACGCCGAGAGCGACGCGGGCAAAAAGGAGAGCGACGACGACTCGCGGCCGCCGCACCGCAAGCGCGAAGGGCCCATCGGCGGCGAGAGCGACTCGGAGGAGGTGCGCAACATCCGCTGCCTCACGCCCACCCGCTCCTTCTACCCCGCGCCGCCGCCGGGGCCCTGGCCCAAGAGCTTCTCCGACCGGCAGCAGATGAAGGACATCCGCTCGGAGGCCGAGCGCCTGGGCAAGACCATCGACCGCCTCATCGCCGACACCAGCACCATCATCACCGAGGCGCGCATCTACGTGGCCAACGGGGACCTGTTCGGACTCATGGACGAGGAGGACGAAGGCAGTCGCATCCGCGAACATGAGCTGCTCTACCGCATCAACGCGCAGATGAAGGCCTTCCGCAAGGAGCTGCAGACCTTCATTGACCGCCTCGAGGTGCCCAAGTCCGCCGACGACCCCGGCGCCGAGGAGCCCATATCCGTGAGTCAGGTACAGTTCTGCCTATTGCGAGCCACGGCGCTGGCGAGGCCGGTCCGCGGAGCCGCGGTCCCCGGAGGGGCGACTCCGCGCACCCACCTCCACGCCCCGCTTTAGGGAAGCCCCAGCTCAGAGCCTCTCTGGGCTTGGAGGCTCCACGGCGCACTTGTTCTTTCACCCTGTCCTTCAGGCCTGAGGTTTTCGTCATCCAGTCGCTTACTGAGTTAATTGTTCCCTCTCTGATCTGTTTCAGAGAGAGATATACCCACCTCTTCCTTCCCCCAGTTTTTGTGTAAAGATGAAAGGATTTCTAAGATACATTATTATTGAAGGTCGACATTTTCAGTATTAACTCTACTGATTCTAATAGATTTTGCCGCAGGAAGATCCCGAATAGAAATCTTCAATTGCTGGTCTGTGAGCTGAGATTCAAATTAAGTTTAACGTATTTTTACATCACTAAGTGATCAGCGTTGACGCATAACTACTGGTGGTGATGGTTGTATAGTCGCTCAGTCGTGTCTGACTCTATGCGACCCCATGGACTGTAGCCCGCCTGGCTCCTCTGTCCATGGGATATCCCAGGCAAGAATACTGGAGTGGGGTGCCATGTCCTTCTCCAGGGGATCTTCCCAATCCAGGGATCGAACCTGTGTCTCTTGCATTGGCAGGAGGATTCTTTACCGCTGAGCCACCAGGGAACCAGCGGTAAAGAAAGATGCTTTTGTGTCCGGAGCCCTCCCTACAAGAGGAGCAAATAGAAGCCGCTGTTGTACCTACCACCAGTCAAAGTAACATGATATTTATTTCTAGAGAAAATCAGTGTCGGTTCTATAGCGAAGACCCTCAGGCTGGGGAAGGAGTGTTATACTTTAGCCTTAAGGCAACACTAATTCCGAGAAATAGTAATAACTATTCCCGAACAGGGAAAACCAGCATTTTTCCTTCATCCTAATTGTAGAGGCACATCTGATGAATTGGACTGATCTCCTCTAGCCAGGTATGATGGCCAAAAGCCAATGCACTTTGTCAGAGTTAAGTACATAAGAGAGAGTTTATAAAACAAACAGGCAGTACTACCCTTCTGGCAAGCGGGGTATCTTGTATCCATTGGAGAACCCACAGGAGAGCAACAGCATGCATGGCTTTTAAGGCACGCAAGAGGTTTAAATCTAAAAATCAGTTTATACACAGAAGCATGATATTAGATTAACTGCCTGTTAGTCACAACTAGAAAAATCCCAACCCTATCGCTTATTTATCTTGCATGCTGCTTTGCTTTGCTATTTAAAAAAATAAAAAGTTTTATAATAAAACTTGTTGAATTTTGAAATGTTAATGATTTTTTCTCTATGTATTATATCAAATAGTTGGTTTTTAATTTCCTTGTTGCAGATTTTGAATACTTTGAGCATGTGTTTTTTTCAATTATACTCTCAGAAAGAAATAGCAATCAGAGTAAGAGAAAGTATGTATATAACAGTTGGCTTTCAGACTTTGTAAGTATATATGAGGGAGGGGTATTTATTTTAAGTTGAATGGATATGTAGATTAGTTGATATAAACAAGTTTTAAAAATTATTATTAATTAATTCTTCTTTTTGTCTTTGCGTTTACCTTCCCAGATGTTCCAGCCTATCATTTTACTTATTCTCATTCTTGTATTATTTTCGTCACTTTCTTACACAACAATATTTAAACTTGTCTTCCTTTTTACACTGTTTTTTGTACTGTAAACCTTTCATCATTTACCATTCATTGTAGTATTTCAGTTTGTTTGTTTTGTTCACCCTTCAAGACAAGAAGTAAAAGAAGTATAATTTCTGTAGTAACCAATGCTATAAAAACACTGAAGACTGCTTATTTCTTTAAAAAGACGCATCTTCCCACTACCAAATTCAGTAAGAAGCCTGAGCATTAAATATTTCAGGTAAGGGTGTAAGTATGACTTCTCTTTTTATAAATCATTTTCATTTTTACCACTTTCTTTTACATTTTGATTTGTACTCTTCATAAATCACTGTAAGAATGACTGTAAACATTTCCCACTGCTCTCCATTATTTCTCAGCATTTGACTATTATGATAATTCAAAATCTGGGCATTCACAAGTTGGTCACGTCTTAGAAAATGTATAGATTTATAAAGTGCTTTTGCTCAATTGCATCAGATTAACAAAATAATTTTGATATCCAATAAGTATCAGTGAAAATTCTGGTGAAGAAATAAAATGTGACCATCACGGAAACTAAACAATTTATTGGATGCTGATGGTGTTCTGTCTAAAACTGAACAAGTCATTGTGATGGTGATGGTGTTTTGTCTACGTGTTTGGAAGCATGAGTGGGTTATGCCCTAGATCATTGAGAAAGGAATTATCTTTGTCCTCTGCATTTGACCAGTTTTAACCATTCCGACCAAACCAATCATATCTGTGTTTACCTATTATGTGTGTGCGTGCTCAGTCACTTCAGTTGTGTCCAACTCTTTGCGACTCCTGGGACGTAGCCCGCCAGGTTCCTCTGTCCATGGGATTCTCCAAGCAAGCATACTGGAGTGGGTTGCCATGCTGTCCTCCAGGGGATATTCCCAACCTAGGGATCGAACCCACATGTCCTACATTGCAGGCGGATTCATTATTGCTGAAGCCCCAAGGAAACCTTTTTACCTGTTATACTTGGAGCCATATGTTGCTAATCAGGTTTGTTGCCTGGCATCCTGTCCTCTGTAGTAGGTTACCATGTAGAACTGCTTCTGGAGCAGAAAATATGCTAGAGATACAGTATATGAAGTATTTTAAGTAGGGAAAAAATAGTCATTCTGTAGAATTTCATTAAATCACAGTCCAAAACCAGTAGCATAGTTCCAGTGGGAGTTGCTCTGTAGACACACTTAACTTTGGTGAACCTCAGCACTGCCCTTTCTCCTCCTACCTAAAGTGGCCTGGATAGGTTTCCTGTACCCAAAAGTTCCTATGCTGTCCACCTCACTGGCAGTTTACAGAGCAGAAAACTGGACTCAGTCATGCTGAGTCATGCTGATTGAGTGATTGAGAGCACTCACTAAAAAGTCACCTACTTAGAAATACTGGTGAGTTGGTGGATAGATATGAAAATCTGTAATAAAATGAAGTATCTTGCCCTCAGCATAAAGAATGATATATGGAAAATCTTTGCTCTAATACAGAAGTTGGCGCGGGCCACAATCTCTTGAGTCCACATCCCTCAGCACGGATATTTCCCTTTCAGTGTTAATTTAGTAAAAAGAAAAACTACATAATAATTAAAAATTGAGTTTAACTCTTTGCGACCCCATGGACTGTAGCCTGCCAGGCTCCTCTGCCCATGGAATTCTCCAGGCAAGAATACTGGAGTGGGTTGCCATGTCCTTCTCCAGGGGATCTTCCCAACCCAAGGATCGAACCCAGGTCTCCCGCTTTGCAGGCAGATTCTTTACCATCTGAGCCACAAGGGATACCTACTCCTAATGTACGTGATTTTTAATTTATAGTTTTTGTTTTGTTTTGGGGAAAAAAGAGACTGGGAGTGAGGAGTGGCTAACCAACAGTTAGAATCTGTCAGTACATACTTCTAGCTTTTCATCTTAAGATTTCAAGTGGTTAAATAGAGCTTCATGACAAGAACAAATGAAATAGCATAAATGCTATATTTAATCAATTATACGTTACTTTAAAAAAATATTTCATCTTAAGGAAAGCAACCACTTTAAAAATCAAAAACTAATTAAAAATCAGAATTTGACTGTTAGACCCTTGATTAGCCCCCAGATTGCCATCTTGGGGGCTTCCCAGGTGGCTCAGATGGTAAATAATCTGCCTGCAATGCGGGAGACCCAGGTTTAATTTTCAGATCAGGAAGATCCCCTGGAGAAGGGAATGACTACCCACTCGAGTATTCTTGCCTGGAGAATTCCATGGACAGAGGAGCCTGCCGGGTTACAATCCATGGGGTCATACTACTGAGCAACTTTCACTTTTGCTATCTCAGAGGAATCATTTTGGCAATGAAAGTGGAACTGAAAATAAATGTTTGAGGTGGAAGTTTATATGAAATGTTTATTGCCTTTGGACTGGAATGCAGTCAGCTAAGCATTGACTCTCTCATCTACCTGTGAAGCATCTGGTAGTTTATGGAGGTGTTTTAGGTTCCAGTCACAGTGACTGAAAGCTCTACTGGCATTTAGAGGAAAAGGGCCAGAACTTCAAATATGTGTCATTTCCAGATTCCTAGCTTTGTCCCTGTGAGGAAGCATGGTTTGCAATGCACTTGTTCACTTCACTTCAGAAATGTCATGGATATTCAGTATCCTGTGTGGCTTTAAGAAACTGGCTTTGGAATTGAAATTATCTTTACCATGAGGAGAACCAAGAACTAAATATTTATATTAGTGGTTTTCAATCCTAGCTGCACATCAGAATTCCTGGCTTGTTTTTATAACTGAGATGCTACTTCACATTAATTGAAATCCAATATATGAACCCAAGCATATATATATATATTTTTTTTTTTAACTCCCAAGAACCACTTCTTTAAATGTTTGAATTATTAAAATATGTGTATAAAGTATATACAGCATATATACCAATGTCACAGCAAACTGTGTGTGATACTAGCTCTATAGAATCATGGGTTGTCTAGATTTTAGTAGACCTTAAAATTCCAAGCATTCATGAACATCTGTATCCTCTTTATAGAGCATGTCTACCTTTGTCATATGGCCTTTGCCGCAAGACCTGTAATGACAAAGCAACTCTGTTTCCATACTGCTAATAGTGTTCGAAAATTCCTCCTTTCATTCAAACGGGTTTTTGAAAGAAACAAAGCTAGAGAAGACAAATCAGAATAATATGTGTCAGGAAGGAGAACCATGATGAATATTGTGTGTGTCAGGGTCATACACACACCTGGAGATATCAGTGCACGTGAATGCTGAATTAAAACCTCAAGATGATCCCCCCAACACATCATAACAAACACCACTTTGTTGTTACACAATCATCTCTGCCACAAAGCTTCCCCATGTGATCCACAGAGAGGATATGGTGTCCCACAAATCCACCAGGGATAACAGATGCCAACTGACTCTACCCTCCAAACCAGATAGAGCGTGGATCCTTTGTTTATTTAACACACATTTTGAAGTATTGGCTGTGTTAGGTATAGAGGAAATTGAGGTTCAGTTTTTATGGTTTACAGCTTTCTACTGGCTGATTGACAAGGACAGAGATGTAGACAGCTAACTCTGACATGTATTCTTACCGAAGAGCAAAAAAAAGATTTGTGGTTGAAATTTATTCTTTATTGCATACCTGATAGCATGTTAGATTTCCCTAAGAGAACACAGTAAAACCCCAAAGCATTCTTGAATGGAAAAATACAGAAATCAGTGCAGGGGTAGGCTTCCCACGTGGCACTAGTGGTAAAGAACCTGCCTGCCAATGCAGGAGACTCAAGGGATGTGGGTTTGATCCCTGTGTCAGGAAGATACCCTAGAGGAGGGCATGGCAGCCCACTCCAGTATTCTTGCCTGGAGAATCCCATGGACAGAAGAGCCTGGTGGGTTACAGTCCATAAGGGTCGCAAAGAGTCAAGACACGACTGATGTGACTTAGCATACGTGCAGTACATATATCAACAATATCTTGTGACCTGAACAAGAAAGAAGAGGCTAACCGAGGGAGATTCAGGCTATCCAAAACATCAGCCTTGTCCTCAGATCTCTTGTGAAGCATTAAAGTCTTCCTGGCAACAGTGTTATTAATCTTACCTGTGGATTCCTAAGCCATTGACTTTATAGAAGAATTTCATGAGAAATTTGAACTCTGTCCAGGCTCTTTGTTTATGAATCCCAGTAAGAAAAAGATGAGGGGAGATAGTCCTGACTTGGAGACTCATTCCGACTCGGCCGCACCCACTGCAGAACTGACTACTTAGTTTGTGCCTGTGTGTGCACACACATCTTTATACACTGTGGTGTACAATGGGAAATGCATCCAGTGTCAGGGAATTCAGGCCTGACTCTATCTCAGGGCACTGCTGGGGGCCAGTAATTGGAAGGTGGTCTCAGCAAACTGCCAGCAGACCGACTTTAACGTTGTCCCTTGCCGCCTTCTCCTTGGAACATGAGGCTGTTCTTTGAGCACCCAGGATCTAGAGTGAATGTCTTCCTTACACTGCAGGATATAGTCATGGGAAGAACAGTTAACAGAGATGACTCCCAAGACCTCAGAAAGGAAGTCTCTGGTATCTCCCTTCCCCATCTCTTTGATTCTGTTCCTTGCATGGTGTTTGTCGTATAAAGCTAGTTCTAAGAGAGGAACATCCAGGCTCCTTTGTTCATGAAGAAAACACAGTCCTCCAATTATTGAAACAGGGACTCTTCTCCTATTTGCACCTTTGAAAACTGTGCTATTTAAACATCACCCTGAAAATAAATTCAAACAAACAAAAATTCTATTGCTTGCACATTCTTGGGCGTAGGAAGGAGTGACTTTGGTAATTTGGCCGAGACTTAAGAAAAAAAGAATTCAGTTGGCTATTTTTAAGCAGAACAGGCTCAAACTCAAAACAAGGGAAAATTCAGTGCTGAGCCTGGAATGTGTATTGGCCTGCATTCCCCAGCCTTCATTTCATTCTGTGTGGTAGAGTGGGATACGATTATTTTCGTCAGCTGCCAGTGAACTTTGGAATGTCAATTTGGTCACTAAGCCTTAACCGCAAATGTTCATGTGGTGTTAGTAGCTATATTCTTATAGAATCACAGCTCACTTTCATCTGGCAGTCATGCTTCGGGTCAGATGCTCGTAAAGTCAGGATTGGAAGTGAGAAAAGTTGACACTTTTAGGGACCATTTTCAAATAGAGTGCTGTTACAACCTTGCTTGATCAGAGAATAGGAGCAGCAAAGGCAACACTCGACTCTTAAAAACAAGAAAGAATCTCCACCTTTCACTTCCTACTGTCAAACCAGGTGTTGTCTCAAAGGACCTATTCTTATGTTATACCTCAGATGTTTATGTATAATAAGCTTAAATATGTTGACATTTCCTGATTATTTTATTTCATTGTTAGAATTATAAAAGGATTTTTAGTTCACACTTGTATGAGTTTCTCTATAGCTAAGTAGGGTATCATCCACATCCAATGTCTGAAAATAAAATTGTAAAATTTTACAAAGTCACAAAATTTACTGTGCGTGTGTGCTAAGTCACTTCAGTTGTGTCTGACTCTGTGGGATGCTGTGGACTGTGGCCTGCCAGGCTCCTCTGTCCATGGGATTCTCCATGCAAGAATACCCGAGTGGGTTGCTATGCCCTCCACGAGGGGATCTTTCCGGCCCAGGGATCGAACCTGTATCTCTTACATCTCCTTTGTTGGCAGCTGGATTCTTTATCACTAACACCACCTGAGAAGACCTAAAATTTACTATACATGTATATAATCAATGGTGTTTAGCAGTTTTTCAGCCTTTCAGAAAATATTCATGTAACTCTTTTTGACTTGAGGATGAGAATATTTCTTTGAATGTTATTGAAACCAAATTTCCTGTTGAGGATTTTTCAAGTTCAGTTAATTTTTTACTTGTTTTCAGTTCTATTTTACTTGTTTCAATTGTTTTTCTTTTAAATTATCAATGCATTTTTAGATATATTAAATACATAATCTTAAGTTTTATTTTGTACCAAGATAAATGTCTTGTACCATGGTTAAGGATCTGAAGTATGTGCGCGGGCCTCCCTTTCTGAACCCTCATCTCCAGATCCTTTAGCGTGGCCTCCTCAAGTCATGATGCCACATTTTCTTTGCACCTGGGTATCAAGATCTCTCACATTAGCCCCTCAAAATCTAGCACCGCTCATTCAGTTCTTTCTGTCTGTCTCTCTCTCTGCTCTATAGCACACAAAGAAAACAGCTTCATTTCCCAGGCTCTGATCAAAGCTTACCTATATTGACTGTTCCTTCCAGCCCTTTTTGTGTGTTAGCTGTTCTCCTTTTCTTTTAGATGGGTTTGTAATCATGGCAATTGAATGATCTATTTTCCATTGGTTCCTCTTTGCACTTTCTAGTTCCTTGTTACAGTGCTCTGCGCTTCTATTAATCATCTTTCTTAAATCCTTTAGCATTTTTGTTAGCTCCTTTTTGAACTAAGAGTCAAATAGACTAGAGAGATGGCTTGTTCTTTTGGAGGATTTCTCGTGTTCTTTTTCTGAGCAAAGTTGTGACTAGCCAGTAATTGCTTCCTCTGTCAAGGGCATTTTATCAGACAGTTACTTAAAAGGTAATGCTATCACTTAATGCTGATAAATCTAACATTCCTGGTAGAAGATAAAGGTGGGGTGGAAACACCCTGGGCTGGGGAGAATAGGAATTAATGTCTGTGTCCTTCAAGTTATTACACCCTCTCAATGGCCTCTCAGCCCGGCTCTACTGCTGGAACTAGAAGTGTCTCAGGGTGGCCCTCTTGTGGTGGACAGGAAAATTCCAGGCATTTTCTGGAATGAAATGAGAGGTAGCCCTGAAGAGTCCCTGTGTCACTTAGCTTTTATTGTCGTCACTATCAACATTATCATCATCCTCATTATCAACCTTTCCCAAGTCAAGAATCTGGAAATAATATAGTGAGACAAAAACAAGTAATAATATAATAACAAAAAACATGTAATACAGCGAGACGCCAGAAACAAATTGGAAAATCGTCAGCAAGATCTGTCTCTAGTCCTAAATAACTAAACATGTTTTTCAAATGTTTTGTTTCTTCAAAATATAGACCAGTACTTAAAAAAAATAAAGCACATAGTTAGAAACTCTTTCTTTTGAATATTTCTGTCATCTGGAAATGCCTGTACATAAGCCCCATGACAGATTTGCTTGGCTAACATATTTGACATGTCGCCATCCCTCAGAATAGAGGAGACAGCCAGCATCCCATGATTTTAAGGGAAAAACATCCAGCACTGGGAGAACAGCACACTAGCTGGAACATGACAATCTAAACATGTAACTCCATGGAAAATAAACCACCCCAAATAGATTCTAGTAAGTATCGACATCATACTTCTTTTACTAACACAAGAGTCCAGACTCTGTCATTCTACGACTCATATAACACAGGACCAAACTTGACAGAATCAGTTGTAGAACATTATAAAAATTAAGAAACCTGGGCCTCATCACTGGATGGTCTGGTGCAGAAAGTCTCTGGAGGAGAATTTTTAAAATAATTCTTTGAGTGATTGCAGTGTACAGCAAGGTCTGAGAGTACCACTGAATGGTTCTCCCGGTGGCCGAATGCTAAGGGGACTACTACCAAGAGAGGTGCTCCATATTTGTTCATTTGTTTCAGGAATACTCAGGAAGTGGGTAGTCATGCTGCAGTTGCTATTGCAGGGATCTTCAGAAGTGATGGAACTGGTTGAGGACAAAGATTTGCTTTATTCTTCCAGTCCTCAGAATCCAGCCCTACACCTGGCCCAGAGTTGGTGCTCACAAATATTCATTAAGTGGAATGTTAATTGGAGTACCCAAGACCTCTCCTTAAGAATGGAAGATTAAGATTCAAGAGAGTTCTACTAAACAACTGAGATGTTTCATGAAGCACTTTATTTTATTAAATATAATTTATTAAAATTTATAATTTTCAAATTAGCAGACTTTTAAAGCAGTTTTGGTTTTAGAAAAATGAGCAGAAAGTCCCGAGAGTTCCTATATAGAGCACTTTAAAAATTGCAAAGGGCAGATACTATACTGTAAGGAAGGGTTATTTAAGATTTGCTACCTATAGTAGCTTCTAAATTTTAATATGCTATGAGTTCAGTTTTTCAAAGTCATCCCTTCAATTTTTTCCATCTCTTTACAATAAAAATAGAAAAACAGTACCCCTTTAGCTGGCAAATATGTTTAAAGAGTAAAGGAAGAAGGGCCTGAAAAACTATACAAGCAAGAAATCAGAAGCCACCCAATCTAATATACGGCTAGAGCTGTTATAGCATAAAGAGATGAAACAAATAACTACTTGTGGTGCTTCAAAATCATCCTTCAGATAGAGAACTGTAAATGAAATGTGCAGTGTATGCTCAAGACAAAGTCGGTGCTTTTATCCCCAGGTTTTTTACGATCACTCAGTTAAAATTCTTTTGTCTTCATATTCTGACCAAGGACTTATATTATTGAACGATGCAAACTTTTCAATATAAATAGCTGTAAAGATAAATACTCTCTTATATGACTCCTGCATCATACTTGGAAGATGAAATATTAATATTAACCCCTTCACTTGGACTTAGAAAAAATGAGTTTAAGATTTGGCAAAGCCAGAAGTCAGTGTCTCATGCCCAAAGCTCTTATTCCTGGGTTTTATTCCTTACCTTGAGCTTACTGGAATTTTAGACTTTAAGGCACTCCCCCAGGAATTAGCAGACCTGGATTCTGTTCCTGACATTGCTGGTAGATGGCTTTGTGACCCTGAGTAAATAACATCGAGGCCTCTTCCCTCAGCTGACAAATGAGAAGCTTGACTGGACAGTTTCAGTTTTTTCTGGCTATAAAATTCTGTAAGTCTGGAAACCTCCTAGTGACATTTATGCTCTCAACATTCCTCTTTCCCCCTTTCCAAAATGTTTTAGTTTGTGGCTTAATATCATCATTTATACAGGTCATTTCAAACCCTTTCCAGGATTTTCTGTTGTTTCTTGACAGCAGCTTGTGTTTCTACATTTACTTTAAGTATTACTATATGCATTTCTTTATATATTTGTTATATGTTGAAATAGGATTGGTATGACATCAGATATGAATGATTCTTCCAAATTCTCTCCAATGTATAGAGCAATAATTTGAGTCAGTTTCACATTGGAAGTTTTAAATATTTAAATGAATTCAAAGTAACCTGTATTATGCAACAAACTGCATTTTTTCTCTAACGTTTTCAGCTGTTATGACTCCTGCTTGAAAATGTCAGGAACTTCCAAATGTCTGAATATTACTCTATGGCTGAGCATACTGGCATCAGTCTTTAAAATCCATTTGTTTTATGTACATAACAGCAGGAACTTTTCTTAAAACAAACTTTCTTAAAATTTTTAGTGCGAAGGTTCAGAAATACCTGTGCTGAATATTTATTGCCTTTGTATGCTGTCATCTAATTGTATTACTTTCTTTCTTTAGGGTATGAAATATAGCTTGGAAATATTAGCTAATACACATGAAATTATACAACAGAAAATGTTGGTAAATACTAGAATAAATGGTAGACTTGGGTGAAATTCCATGAGTTTTTCATCCCTCATTTTTTATTCTATATATAATTTAAGGTCAAGCTTACCATGACAAGATGCAGATGAAACAACTGCAAAAAATAATTACTGGAACATTCATCAAAAATGACATTGAAATAGGTACTATTGAGTGAAGTACAGAGGAGAGAGCAATATAATTCTTTCTGTAATTAGCTACATATTATCTGAAGTTCTGATAGGGTGTGGAAAACTGTCTGAATTTGATTTACAAAAGACACATGGAAATTAAGAGTTTTGGAGTGACAGAGAGGGTAGGAGAAACAATTTCATTAGATAATCCTATAGAGATGCCTTGGGGATCTTCCTTTCCTCCCAACTCCCACCTCCACCCCCATGCCAAGATCTTCCTTCTGTCCTGATAAGGATGGAGGCAGAATGAGCTAACATTTCCTAGTACCCGGTACTGTAAGTCCTCCCCTCACCCCCATACTCTTAAAACATCCTTACCAAGTAAATTATCCCTTTACAGAATTAACAAACTTGAAGTTCACACAGATAAGTGGTAGCAGTAATTTGAAACCAGTATCTCTGTGACAAAAATCCAGTGTCCTCAATTAGAGAACCCAGTTCTAAGACCTACTCCTCTGTGTAGGCAAGCTTCTATGAATTTCAGCAAGATACTTGGCCTCTTTGAGCCCTGGTTTTATCAGTAAAATTGGATTAATATCTACAGACACATTTTCTGCAAGAGTGAACTAAAATGAAGATACATTAGCCGTTAGAAGTACTTAGTCCAGAGCTGTGCAGAGTTGTCTTTCCATGAGTCATCACTATTATCACTGTAACTACTATTGTTAATTGCTTTTGAGATTATGATGCTGGGCTTTCAAAACAGAGAGTATGATTTCATTTAATTGTCCTACATATACTAAAGTCCTACTATGAGCAGGTTATACTTAGTAAACATTTTAGCTCCCCATGAACCATTTATCTGGGGTCAGGCAAAATACTGTAGCAGTGAATATGTAGTGCTTTAAGGGCCACACAGACTTTGGACTTGAGGGTAAGCCCTTGTTATTTAAAGTTTTATCTAGCATATTTGCTGAATTAGGCTGCAGCATGCCTTAATTGAAAACAAGTATCTCATTGTTGTTTTTTTTTTTCCTTCCCGCAATAAATATCGTCCTTTCCCATGGTATCTAATTTCCTCTAGCAGAAAGACATCACCATCCCTATAGATATAGGCAGCAAGCTACCAGTGAATCACAAAGAACAAGGAAGTTGGTCCTTGTATGTCATTTCTACCTTATTTCAAGACAGAAGTTTGACACATCTTCACAAATCTTTTGAGATTTTATAGATATATGAAATCTGCCACACTTAGGTGGCACACCAGCTTCCAAAGGCACCAAAAAGTGCAGTTCTGAAAGGGGGGAAGAGAGAGGCAGGCAAGATGATTCTTGCCTGTAAACAAGGAGTTAACTTTTCCAAATAAGTGAAATCTAAAATTGGCCATTGTCATTGTGTGATATTAACACCAGCTCTTTTGGCAAGTTTAGAAATACTGGGCTCCCTTAGAAAAGTTAAAAATGTCCTGGACCTGGAGTTGTTTACCCAGAGTAGGAGCTGCTCTAAAGTTACAGAACTCTGGTTGGAAGAGGTGACTTGAAGGCCGCCTCTGAGAAGCTGACGTCACAGTAGTCTCAGCTGCTGCTGTGACACTAGGCTGGGCAGCTTTTGGATTTGTGAAAGTGGTCGAGGTTTCAAAGGGACTTGTCAGTACCTCTCTGTTGAATGGTTGGACTGATTTTACATTCCTATTTCATGCAAAGAAGCAAGATTCACTGCTCCAAGACTTCAAAGACTTTTCACTCTAAAACAACCAGCTGTCCTCCCATTGCTAGGTTGACCGGTGGTTGGACCTCCGTAGGATTTCTCCCCAGTGCAAAAAGGTATGTTTGTTTTCTGGCAGTTTGAAAGCAAGTGAGTAATCGTGGCAAAATATAGAGAGGGGCTGCTGCTGACTTGTTTAAAGCTGTGGATACCGTTTAAGTAGAGGGTGATTTCAACATCTGCTTGATTTAGCATCAGTGCCTAGGCTTCAAAACAGTGGGGCGGGGTGCGTAACGGATTTTACTGACTCCCGGGGAAGAAAGGATTCAGCTGCCGTGAGTGGATTTCCTGACTCTGGACTGATGGTGCCATCAGCTCTGAGAGACGGTTTTTCAAACACTGCTTCTCAGACCTTTGAAGACCGCTTTCTCTGCTGTAGGATTTCACTAAATTTATTTATTTGAAAACTAGTTTCATTAGGATGAAGACTTTTTAACATTTGCTGAGTAAAGTTCACAGTCTTTGAAATTGTTGGCATTTGAAAATGGCAGTGAAAAATAAATCAGTGTGGTTTCATCCGAGATGATGGTTTGCTCACTGCATGAGCAATGTTTCTGTAATTTGAGTTGAAGTGCATAACATTTATAATGGGTTCATCTGCAGTTAGGAGGGAACCGTAATCTACGTCTTCTACTGTTTAAGCTGGTTAAGTTTAGGCATTTGTTTATCCAAGCCAAATGTATTTTTCAAAGCTTTTATCAGTTAAGTAAAATCAGTGTGCCTATAGGTTGGATATTTTCTAGTTTGAATATATAACTGAAGAGAGAACATGAAGATAATGAAAAGGCAAAATTGATTTTTCAGAATTGCATGTGGTAATATCCCTTTGACTCTATTGGAAGATAAAGAACATGTTGAAGTGGCCTGTTTTAAAAATTCCCTTTTGCCTTGTAACAGAATCAAGTCATGGTTTTCTTTGGAAAGATGCCTTTGCCAGTGAACACTAAGGGAGGAATAAGGTCTGTTAATCAGTTGAAATGTTGCAAGTGATTCCTAATAGCCTGGAGAAAGGGCTGGAGAATCCTGGAAGCAAATGGTGCATAATTTTGATGGGTATAGACAAGGGAATTCCTGATTCCTCAAAGTTAAGAGGAAGCAAAGCATCTCCAAGGCAAACGGTTGTTCTAGGAATTGTGAGGTTGACAGTACCTACTGTGTGTGGCATTCCTATTGGAATGTGTAACCTTCTACAAATGAAAACGTTTCCATGATATGAAAAGTAGCATGTTTAGGGAAAGTAAATCAGAGAATAGGAAACAAACTCTGAACAAAACTCTCCAAAGGGAGAAGTTGCCATTGAGTCTGTTCTCCTAACATTGTTTTATTTGTTTGGCTAAAATCCAGTTTTTAGTGGGGAAGATGAAGGTTGAAGTGGTAATGATGAAGGTGTAGTTAGGAGTGGAGCATCCCTCAGATGAAGAAGTGTTACCATGACCCACGTGAGGCTACCACGGGGAATGGAAGTGATTTGTTGTGAAATTCCTGTGTTGCTCTTAAATTTGGCTTCCTAGTAGGGCCGGAAGGTTAGCAGAACTTATTTTCCTCTCATCACCATACTTATGCAACCCACTCACAACTCTTTTACAAATCTGGCTTCCGGCCTGGGGAGGGAGAAGTGGGCTAAAATGGATTATGTAATGCTCACTTAGAATTGTTGGGGGAAGAATGTGTGCATGACTGAGTAATGCAACTCCCTCTGTCTCTTTACATGTGCTCTTACACATTTTTATTCTCAATGAAACTCTGGAGAGAGTGAAGTGAAATGGAGAGTCAAGGAGACCTGGGGAGTGGTGTAGATAGCAGAAATTCTTCCTTCTCTCCCACGGAGATACCAGTATCTGTGGGTGAAAAAGATTGACAGCTAGGAACAAAGAGAACTTTTATATTGGCCTCCGCAGAAAGCACTGAAATTTAGTTTTTGAATCAGCTGAGCCATTTTACCCCATAACTTTTCATTTCAAGACATTCAGTTCAGTTCAGTTCAGTCGCTCAGTCGTGTCTGACTCTTTGCGACCCCATGAATCGCAGCACGCCAGGCCTCCCTGTCCATCACCAACTCCCGGAGTTTACTCAAACTCATGCCCATCAAGTTGGTGATGCCATCCAGCCATCTCATCCTCTGTCGTCCCCTTCTCCTCCTGCCCCCAATCCCTCCCAGCATCAGGGTCTTTTCCAATGAGTCAGCTCTTCGCATGAGGTGGCCAAAGTATTGGAGTTTCAGCCTCAGCATCAGTCCTTCCAATGAACACCCAGGACTGATCGATCTCCTTTAGGATGGACTGGTTGGATCTCCTTGCAGTCCAAGGGACTCTCAAGAGTCTTCTCCAACACCACAGTTCAAAAGCATCAATTTTTCAGTGCTCAGCTTTCTTTACAGTCCAACTCTCACATCCATACATGACTACTGGAAAAACCATAGCCTTGACCAGACAGACCTTTGTTGGCAAAGACGTTGTGTCCCTACAAAATTGCCCAACTTAGTGGGATTTTTTTTTAACACTTCGGGAGAATTATAACAAGAACAGTTTTATGTAAGATTTGTCTACTCAGATTTTTCTTAACAATAAAAAAATTCCTAAATCTTCAACTTGCCTTGTGTTCTTAAAATACTTGAAAAACACTGAAGGCAGAGGAAAACCATTATAAATATGAGTTCACACAATTACACTTGCTTCTATGAATTTTCTAATTACATCAAAATTTTAGTTTTATCTAGAGGAGGATAGATTAAAGAAAGAAGGGTGCAGGGGAAGACCAATTAAAGAGAGAGGGAGACAGGAGAGAGGAAGACAAGACAGAGGAAGAAACCAGCCCTTTATTGAGCAGCCAGTATGATCCGAAACAGTGTTAGGTGCTTGAATTAAGCATTCTCTTACTTGCATATTTAATCCTCACAAAACGCTTTGGACCCCGCTTTATTTTTGGAGGAGAATGCAATATATTCAGCTCTATTATATTTGACATTTATGGCAAGACATAGACAGTGGAAAGTACAATAAACCCACAGAAATTGACACAAACATTGCCCTATAGGAATTTTCTCTCAAAGGCTTGTTTTTGATCCATAACCATTGGGTTTTGTGGCACTAGATGTGGCTCTAGTCTTGGAAAGGACAAGCTCTCTAGATTGGTCCTTCTCCATATTAAGTGATGAGTTTGGCTCTTTGCAATTAAGTGCAGGGTTCTGTCTGCTTCAGGAACATGGTAATGTTCATGTGTAGTCCTGTTACCAGGAGCAAGCCTGATTGAAGGTTTTCCTGGATGATGTTCTTCAGGTAGGTAGAAAAGAACAGGGTCTGTTGCCCTTTAACCCTGATTTGAAAGTGATTGAAGAAAAGTTTGAAATGAAAAGAAAAATTGAAGTCATTTGCTACATAATTGTAGGAGATAGTTTATGATGATTTCTGTACATTTAGTGTTTAAAGACGGAATGAAACATGGACTATCATAGCACCTGTTTTCTCATAGCTTGAAATTAGTCTGTTCTCTTTATATCACTTGCTTGGTTAAATTTGCGATTTTCTCTTGATATCTTAAACCATTCCACTCTTCCTAAGAAATTTTAATGTTAAATAGCTGCTGCTGCTGCTAAGTCACTTCGGTCGTGTCCAACTCTGTGCAGCCCCATAGACGGCAGCCCACAAAGCTTCCCCGTCCCTGGGATTCTCCAGGCAAGAACACTGGAGTGGTCTGCAACATAGTTTTAGCTCATAATTAATTACTTATAGTAAAACAGTCTGTATTCTCTGAAAATTAGCACTCTCTTCATTTCCTGTGAATAGTTATTAAATGAACCTAGAAGATTAAATAGGTAATCAAAATCAGTAACAGATTCACTAAGACACAAAATTCTGTGTATTCTTTACTGTCTTCATTATGTTATGTCTTCATTGACACATTTATTTTGGGGCAACTTGCATTTGCTGTGGTACGTACCTCTGGTCACTGTCTCATAGGACTGGAGGGTGGCAAAAGGAGGGAAGGGGGACAGAGAGGATGGAAAATGAGATTAGAAAAAGTGGATAAAATGAGACATGGTAGTGTTTTTAATGGCTAAATCTGAAATTACTTCTTTTTCTTGGCTGAATTAGTCACAGTAGAGTGCCAAAGAAGTGGGTAAGAATGATCGAAGTATCTGTAACAAATTTTTTGAGAGAAGAATAACCATATAGCTCCTAACATTATTAGGGTGTTTTTTGAGGGTGGAGCCCTGCATATAGTACTGATATTCTTTGACCCTTATTAGTCTATTATAATTCATTAATAGATTGCAGCTCAAAAGTGTATGTTTGGCACAGTTTAGCACATGATATACATGTTCAGGACAGCCTGACAAAAAAATCAAATGTCTTTGATGTTTATATTTGGGATATGAAATATGCGGCCTTCTTCTATGACTGCAGACTGGGGCTTACTGCCTGGGTTTGTGGGCTTCTGGGCTTCATTTGACAATGCCAGCACCCAGGCAGCTATGACTCTTGAGAATTAGCTTAAAAGTAGCATCATCTGCCACCTGGTAAGTTAAGGCACTTTGGTCGTGGCCTAAAAAGTCGAAGAGTTAAAGACTTCTTATAGGCATGATTATCTTAGATGGAGATTTGAACACTTTAAACATGCTTTTCTACCCATGTTAAAAATGTATCTGGCTTTACTAACAAAAATACTTTCAGTGGAAGTCAGCACAAGGTTTTTTTTTTTTTTTTAAACAAGAAATAGAGGAAATTTTATCTTTCTCAAATCTCTTTTTATTCATGTCATTTAATCTTTTTAATAGCCCTATGGATATCCTCCATTCTAATGTAAGTAAATAAATCTCAGAAATTTTAGGTGAGTTATAAAAGAGTTACCAATCAGGTATTTTAAAGTACCTCTTAAAATCCTGAGTTCACATGCCCTAAATGCTAGAAATCTAATTATTTCAGTCAGTGCTTAGTATGATCGAAGATTTCCCTGCAAAGTGATCAAAACATTTTCTTCAATACTCTAAATTCAGAATCAGAAGATACATTCTGATATCTAGTCTATTAGAAGGAAAAAAGAGCATGGATAAATTCTAACATGGTTTTCAGAATAATTTTGCTGCTCTAATATTTTATTTGATGAAATAAAATAATGACAATATTTTTCCATGCTTTAGTTTAGTTTCTTGCTGATACCATCAGTCCCAGACTGACTGCCAACATTGGGGTCTTATTGATACAGTAACTACATTTGCCACAAGATTTAATTCTTCAGTATAAAATGAAGACTGTAGCACAGCACCGTCTCAGGACTTGAAAGATCATAAAATTATATAATCTGGTTGCATCAGAACAGAAGGAGTAATTCTACTGCAGAAGAATCTACCACAGTTGTGTAGCTGTGACTATCCAGTTGAATTTCATACTTCCACTCTTAAATATCCATGAAAAATTCTATCTTTAGATTAGATGGTTAGTTTAAGGAATACCTATATCTCACACATGCATTTAACCATCCTGTCCACTGTAATTTTGCTGTCTGGTTTCAGAAAGAGGAAGGAAAAAACCCTGGACAATACTTTTTTTTGTTTGTTTTTGATTGTGCTAGTCTCTTCTTAAGCAGATATTTTTGTCATCTCTTCTTTTGAGTCCAATTTTCCTTTGGTTTGTTTATGTCAATGGCTCTTGACAATCTGATAAAATGTTTCCAGAAAGCACATGGATTTGGAATTCTCTCTTGTTATGTTTATATTAGGCTTTGTTTTAAAGGCAAGTGAGACTGCTTCAAATAAAACAACTCCAAGCTTCCAAGAAACAGTTAAGAGAAGGCAGAGACGAGCAGAAACACCCCTTCACTAACACTCACACGGTTACCATGGAGCTGCATAACCGGTGGGAGAACTCAGAGACTAACTGGCACAAAGAGAAAATGGAATTACTGGACCAGTTTGACAATGAAAGAAAGGAATGGGAAAGTCAATGGAAGATAATGCAGAAGAAGATAGAAGAGGTACGTGTTGATTTGTTTGAATCCTTTGGAAACTTAAAACTCAGAATGAAAATCCTTTTTGGTTTGTTTTGTATTGGAAACTGTTTTTACTTTCCAATTCCACCTAAAAGATACATGTCTCAGTGATATTTACTAGACCGAAAATAGCATAGCCTAACCCATTGGTAGTGTAGAGACTATACTTATTTTATAACTTTGCATGAAAACTCTAAAATCTGTCAATTTACTCTTTCCTTACCAAAATGCTGATGGTATCAAAAGTGAGGTATGTATTTTGCATGAGTTTTCAAATGCCGAGCCCAGTGTGAAAATAAAAGAAAACCATAATTAGTGGAACATACCTTTGGAGTATTACAATTGGGCATTGAAATAGATCTTTTCTAAGATAATGTATGAATAATGTCTACTAAAGGAAATTATGTACTCGATAATTCAGAATAACCAAAAGGAGTGTCTTATATCAAAAAGAAAATGACAGTGGACATGATATTTATCTTGGCAAGGTGCGCCACATTTATTGGCATATTTATTAGAAAAGAGTTTATGAAAAATGACATGCCCAGAATCTGATACAAATAGTAGTTTTATCCCTTCAGCCTGTTGGACCTTGAATATTTCCTTAATTATCTGCATTGATATATATTCAGGCTTGTTCCAACTGAAAATTATTTATACTTATCTTGCTTTCTTGTAACATCCCTGCTGTTGACTTACATGGTTTGTGCATATTGTCAAGGCAGTTATTTTAACAGATTCCTTGGCCTTCATTCACAGGCAATCAAAGCTAATTCTTTGTGTGTTTATAGTGCAAATATTTTTCTTATTAACAGCCATGTAATTGATTATGAATAAAATACAAATTGGCATGCTAAAAGGAAAAATAAGAAAAGAATAGCCCATAACCCATTAGAGAATTCCATGGACAGACCATGGGGTCACAAAGAGTCGTGACTAACACATAGCCATTAGACTATTCTTGTAAAATCCAACTGAGAAGTCAGGCATGTAGTAGAGGATTGCATTTTGAAAGGAGAATTTACTTCTTGTCCTTCTATAGTTTGGAAAATGCATTTTGCTTCCTCTGTTAACTCCTCCACCCAGAGTTCTATTGGATCAAAAAGGAGATGGCTAAATCAGAATCTACAATGCCAGTTTGAAACCTGAACTCATAGGTCACTGGCTTCTCAAGGTTTGGAAGATCCGTTTAATAATAGTCTCAGATAATTCTAGCATCTAAGCAAAATAATTAAGGGAGTCAGGATTAGTCCAGCCAATTGTTTAAGCCATGTAGCTTAAGATGGTAGCTAAGATAGTCTGCTCTCTGGTTAAATTTGTTATTGTCAAATAACTATTCTGACAGCTCTGCAGATTCCATCTATGGAAGATATTAGCTTTGTCAATTAACAGGCATTAAACATACCTCAAACTTAGGCGATAGTCCATAAAAATACTGACAGAAGGACTGGAATATTTTTTCTTTATCTTGGATAGTAGGTGTGGTGCTATCTATGTCATGATGCCTGCTTTGTACAGCACCATACCTGAGAATATGTTGGATAATGTGCTTATTCAGACTACCCACCCAGAGAGGGTGCTCTACAATACCTGAAGACTAGCATTGTGTCCCCCTTGTCATGAAAATATAGTTGTCCCTCAGTAGACATGGGAAATGGCTCCAGGAGCCCCCATGGATACCAAAATTCATGGATACTCTCAAGTTCCTTATATAAAATAGCAGAGTATGTATGTATGCTTTTCCACTCTCAGCTTTCCACTCCCAGTATTTGTACCTATAATAATGTACCTTTAATATCTTCCTGCTTAGAGGCTACAAAGCTGGCTTAGAAAAGATTGGGAAAAACAGGAAATTGTCCTCACATGTTATAGAAAGTCAAGACAATATTTTTAACTAAAATGAAAAGTCTACACTTGGAAAAAATGTAAGATCCTACAAGCGTGTGTATGTGTGCATGCTAGTCACTTCAGTCGTGTCCGACTCTTGCGACCCTGTGGACTGTAGCCCACCAGGCTCCTCTGTCCATGAGATTCTCCAGGCAAGAATACTGGAGTGCATTGCCGTGTCCTCCTCCAGGGGATCTTCCCGACCCAGGGATCAAACTTGTGTCTCTTATGTCTCCTGCATTGGCAGACAGGTTCTTTACTAGTAGCACCACCCGAAGAGACTGTATTTCTTTCTTATTTATCACGAATTCTGTGTTTTAGATCAGACACAACTTATTAAGTCATATGCAAGAAAGTTTAACATTTTTAAGTGCATGCTTATAACTTCTGTGATTCCAAGTAAATATATCAGTATTCTGATCAGAGAGAGGATCAATATTGGGTATTAAGATGCTAATGATTTTTTATTCAGCCACTAGCCACAATCATTGCATTTGCTGTTACAAAGTGAAGATGTAGATACTTGGATCTTTGAAACCTAGACTGATCCAGATAGTTACCCTTAATAGAATTAATAGACACCTGGGAATTTTTCTTTTTTTAATCACTTTGCCATATGTCCTGCTTGTATCCTTTGTTTGAATGATCAGATACCCATTGAAGACAGCTAAGTACCAAGTAACAGATTTCCTTACACAAAATAAATGGTTTCCCATCAATAATATAATGTTTTTTGTTTTTTCATACTTCACCTAAGTCCCCAAGAGAATTTAAGATGTCAAATAGAATTCTGTGTTAATTAAAGTATTTCTAAATGAGAAGAGAAAGATGAAGTGAAGACAAGAGGAAGGATCCTTTGCAAAATGCATGCAGCAGGTCCATCTTTCTAGCAAGTAACAAAAAATTATCAGATGCATATTTCTCAATATTCAGGAAACAAACGGAGACTAATTTCCCAGAAATAGCACTTTGGTCCCTGATTTTTACATTGAAGCAATTTTGTTTTCACCCATGACTCCTCTAAAAGAGGACAGTGCCACCAAGAACATCCTTAGATTTAGCATGGTGCTTTGAAGGGTTGCTTCTTATTATACCCCTCAAGGTCGGCCAAAATTATAATGCCCACAGCAGTTCAGTACAGATAATTTTACAGGAGCCAAAACAGTTGATTCATGATGGCAATTTGATGCTGTCCTGACTTCATCCAATGACAAATTTATGACTAGGGCAATAAATGCAGTGCATATCTTTCAGGCATTAAATATGTTCTAGTGCTTCTATCTGACATTTGGGTAATTATTGAGTAGCAATAAATCTGTTATTATATTCTTTGATTAATAGATCTCATGCAGATATAGGATGTGACTGTAAAATGTAGAGTTATTTGCTTTAATAGTTCTCTGGCAGTCTTTGGAATTTGACAGGTTTCCCCAGAACTCAAGCCTGAAGAGAAAGTCACTAATTGCCTGCAGGTTAAACTAAATCCTCAAGAACTAATTTGGGGCAATTAGTAAACTAATAGATGATCAAAGCCTTAGAGTTCAATTGTATCACATAGGACAGGGTCACATTTGTTTTAATTAGGACAAAGAAAGAAACTTTTTTTGAATGTATATAACCTTGGAAGTAAAAAAAAAAAACCAAGTCTGAGAATTACCTACCCCTCACCCACATAACTTCCTAAAGAAACATCCTTTGATGATGAAACAACTACTTAGGGGACAGAATGAGCTGAGAGATTGTGAGATTACTACAATTATTACAGTCTACTATGTGAGATTGTCAGTCATTTAGACAGTTCAGTGTTGACTTACAAGTAGGATCATATATTTTAAAAATATGGCCTTAACGTCAGTTAAATTAAAGTACATTGCTAGTAATTGGGAGAAGGCAATGGCACCCCACTCCAGTACTCTTGCCTGGAAAATCCCATGGACAGAGGAGCCTGGTAGGCTGCAGTCCATGGGGTCACTAGGAGTCAGACACAACTGAGCGATTTCACTTTCACTTTTCACTTTCATGCATTGGAGAAGGAAATGGCAACCCACTCCAGTGTTCTTGCCTGGAGAATCCCAGGGACGGTGGAGCCTGGTGGGCTGCCATCTATGAGGTCGCACAGAGTCGGACACGAAGGAAGTGACTTGGCAGCAGCAGCAGCAGCCAGTAATTGATTGAGGTCCTTCCAATTTTGTTAACAGTGCTTCTGTGTCATTATGACATCTATATACAATTGCAGGTTTCTGTCATTTTTGAATGAGTTGATTTCTACTCAGAAAAATAGAAATTACCTTCTTTGCCCTACTACATGTAGTCTTTATGGTTCATCAAAAGTTCCTCCAGCTAATCCAGATTTTAGAAGCATGATTTGGAAGCATAAGTGTTAGTGCCCTGGAGCAGTCTATGTATGCATGCGTGCTAAGTGGCTTAAGTCATGTCTGACCCTAGGGACTGTAGCCCACCAGGCTCCCCTGTCCATGGGATTCTCCAGGTAAGAATACTCAAAGTGGGTTGCCATTTCCTTCTCCAAGGGATCTTCCCGACCCAGGGATCAAACCCAAGTCTCTTATATTTCCTGCAATGGCAGGTGAGTTCTTTACTACCAGTGCCGCCTGGGAAGACCCACCGTAGAGAGAGAGAGAACTCAGAACACTGTGTTTAGGATCAAAACTATTGAGAAAGTGGGTTGGGGGAAAATTTTTATCTTTGTTTTCCTTATAGCTCTGCCATGAAGTAAAGCGTCGGAGAAAAATCAACATGAGTGAACGTGCTAAGGTCGTTGATCTTGATTGTGAGAAGGCCGTTGGAGATAAAATGGAATCTTCTCCAGATTACCCCAATTCAGGACAATGTAAATTTACAGGGATACATCCCAGGGACGTTCTGGGGAAAAAAGATAAAACAGAGCAGAGTTTACTCAGGGAAAGAAATCAAGTGTGCAAGGAACAAAAAGCAATCAAAAAATCAAAAGTAGGGTATATGGATTCTGAAGTCAGAGACAACCAAAAAGAACGTGAGGCCCGGCCTGACCTGAGGACTTCTGAGGCAGAGAACAAGAGCTGCTCTGGCGCCCTCAACACAGTAAGTAAGATGGGATTGGCCTTGGACTGTTTCTAAAGAAATATTTACATTTCAAAGGGCTAACGTGCTATTGCTTATATGTATAAAGGCTCTTGAAGAACTTGCCAAAGTTAGTGAAGAATTATGCAACTTTCAAGAGGAAATTCGAAAGCGGTCTAACCACAGAAGGTAGGCTGGTACATCTATGATGATTTTTATGTTGAAAAACCAAGATGGATATTGTTTTAAGTTAATGAGTCCAAGTTACCTTTCACATTTAACACTTTGTTAGCAAGAGTTAGTAATGTTACTAAAATCTGTTATTTTAGGAGATAAAAGCTTAAATGGTACATTTCTGTGTTCATTAATTCTTAAAGTAAATCTTCTGGTTTTCTTCATAATTTGACTACTAGGTGTACTTTACTTTTTTTTGATGTTTAGTTTAGTTATACTTGCCATTGTGCTCAGTCACTCAGTCGTGTCTTTGACCCTAGGAACTGTATAGCCCACCAGGTTCCTCTGTCCATGGAATTTTCCAGGCAAAAATACTGGAGTGGGTTGCCATGCCCTCCTCAAGGGAATCTTCCCGACCCAGGGATCAAACCTGTGCCTCCTGCATTGGCAGGTGGATTCTTTCCCTCTGAGTCACCTGGAAAACCCTAACACTCACCATAACAAATAGTAAATTAACAAGTGTATGCAATGGCATTCTTTTTGTTTTGAGTATTTGGCCAGTGGAACAGTATGCTGGGTTAACCTAGTTAAATGCATCTTTAAGCTGTGTCAAATTTAACCATGTGGTGTTTTAATTTTATAAAGGATGTTCTGCTGAAATATTCTGAATTATTTATTTCTCTACATTTATTATGTATATAATGAAAGCATTCATAATTTTCAGAACAACATACTGTAAATACATACACACATATATTTTTACACAGTGCTGTAAAAATGCTGTTTCAGTTCAGAAACACCTATATAATTCGAAGGCTAAGTTTTAGCCAAATTGAAAAATAAATTGGATTCTCCCCAAGTTAAGTGATGGATTGCTCTAAAATCACCATTTATCTCCTTGTGGGACAGCATACTTCTCTTAGAAGCTATAGCAACATGAACCCTTATTTTTCTTCATCTCTTTGGAAGCTCAGAGAGAATTTTTGTACTGATTTACAACAGATCTGACTTACCCAACCATGTTTTATACATAATTTTGCCTTCCACTTTTCCCATTTAGCTTTTGCCTAGTAGGTATTCATCTGCACTTTTTTATAAGCTATCTCATAATGGAAGTTAAATAGGTATAAATGTGGTTTCTATTTATCAATATGATTAATTAATGTTAATTTGTGAACCCACAATACTGCTACATTTAGGTTTTTATTTCAGTAATTCAGAGAATTCTGACTTTCCAATTTGCTTTTACAAACCATCCCTGGTATAAAGTTCTCACTGTCACTTCATGGCCTTTAGAAAAAAAGGTCAAAATTCTTAATATGTAATTCGAAGTTATTACAATTTGACCTAGTGTTTCTCTCTTATTTGTCATCATCCTTTCCCACTCTGTTTTATATTCCATCTATACCAAATTACTCACTGCAGCTTGAGCAGCCACATGATTTTTACTGCAGCTTTTTAAAAAAAAATATGTCCTTTACTCATCAAAAAAAAAAAAAAAAAGCTCACTTTTCTTTCTTGTCCAAATAACACCTCCCATTTGGTATTTCTCATGCCTCTGTGCTTTGATTCAGATTTCTGGAATGAAATAGAATGTTATTTCATTAATTTCTTAGAATGTTATTTCAAATTTGAGGGGCGGAGATTGAGCTCAGAAGACAGTATGAATAGGAATTCAGTAGGCCAAGCTGATGTAAGGAAATGGCAAGAGAAAACCTATGAAAATGGGAACACCAGTAGGAGACACCCAAGAGACTACACAAAGTGGAGTCTGAGTGTAGGTGAAGTTTCAGGTAATAGAAGAAAATAATGCGAGACAGTTAAAAAGACAGCATGGGTCAGACTATGTATATAGTCTTGAATACAACACTGAGTGGTGGTCTTTATCCTACAGCAAAAGTGACTTGAAGTTTTGTACTAGGAAATTTATATAAAAATATTGTTTAAGGAAGTTGTGACTCCTTTTCCTATAACAGAATCCATTGTTTTAGGCCTAGTGTCTTTTAAGAGTTTATCATAAACAAAGTCATCACTAATATAGCACGTTTTATAATTTTTAGGATGAAGTCAGATTCTTTTCTCCAGGAAACACCAAATGTAATGAATACTCCTCGTGGAGATCACATGATCAACAACAGCCAGTGCATTCCTTCAACCAGTTTAGAAAATGAGAAACGGAAAAACAGAAAAAATCTGAGCTGTACCAATGTTTTCCAGAACAATTCCAAGAAAAAAGATGGAATTGATACAACTGACCTGAAAAGAAGTGAAACCCCACCAATTCCTCCTCCAAGAAGCACATCTCGAAATTTTCCCAGCTCATATTGTGCACAAGCCCACGAAAGTTGGAAAGAATGTTTAGACCAAAGCAGCTGGGTGGCCCAAGAGGGTCGAGGTGAAAAGAACAGCCACCCTCATTTCCTCTGGAAGCACGATGAGATGCCTCTGCTGGGTCTAAATGAAGGGAAGACTCTGAATGATGGTATCATGTTTCCTTCTTTGGCACCAGAAGCCAAAGTAGATAACAAGCCTTCATATAATGAAAATGTTGGACTTAGCATGTGGTCGTGCAACACTGGGGTTTGTGCAAAAAATAGCCCCTCCACACTGTGGTTTCAGAAAGTCTGCTCTACTCCCAATAAGCCAAAATATGAAAAGGTAATTCCAGATCACCCTGCTCAATCTCCTCCTGATCTTCATATAAGCAATGACTGTAGCTCCTTAGCGTCCCAGAGCAGCGGCCCACTGAGAAGTCTCAGTTATGGCTTTGAAAAGACAACCGGGAATGAAAAGCTGGCAAAAAAGACTGATGAATTTAACAGAATCGTATTTAGAACAGATAGAAATTGTCATGCTGTACAACAAATTCAGAGCTGCTCAGAACCATCTGAAGATCTTCAGCCCTGTGAGATCTTGACTGCGTGCACAGCCAACGTCTCAGACAGTGACAGTGTTTCTGACGTTCTGAAAACCAGTGCCCCCATGTCTATGCCCAGGGAAAATGTGCCTGATAATTCCACCAAAAAACCCACAACAGGCCAGTTCAGACCAACCCAGGAGCCCGTAAGCCCTAGCAGTTACCGGAATATGCTTCACGAGCATGACTGGAGACCAAGTAATTTGTCTGGCCGGCCAAGGTCAGCAGACCCCAGATCAAATTATGGTGTGGTGGAAAAGCTGCTGAAAACCTATGAGACATCCACGGGGTCTGCATTGGAGAATTCTAGATGCTCCCAGGCCAACTGGACCAAATGTAGTTCTGATGTCAGCGGTGGAGCCACATTAGGTCAGCATTTAGAAAAGCTCCAAATAGAACAGGAGCTTGAGCATAAGACAGCAATGCATGGAGCACAGCAAGTGAAGCAAGGAGCAGATCGGAAAAAGGTAACTGAGGTGAGAAAGCAATTTAACATATTTTGGTGGAACTGCACCCATATTTAGCAATGGCTCAGAGTTCAGTCATTTGCCCATTCATATAAATAGAACACAGGCAAATGTTTTGACATCTTCTGGTTCTTTGACCCTTCATTTGTGAATAAATATAAACCTTAGGATTGTAATTCAGTGCAAACTTTTAAAAGTTTAGTTTTTAAGTCTGGGTTTAGCACATTACAGCTTTTATTTAAATTCTGAAATAGCAGAAAATATAATGTAAAAACTGGGCTCAAGAACAAAATGATCAAATATTTGTTGTGTTTCTTTCTTGAAGAATATTCTGAATGGGAGTTTGTTCATTTATAGAATTTTATCCTACTAAAGTGTTTATATTTTTTAAAGTATATGGAAAGTATTTTTAAAAATAACTTGTATTTTTCTGTTATTAGCTATGATTGGTTCACTCATTCCCAGAATTTGATTTGTGTTCCTCCTCATGGGATTATTCACGTGAATATGAGTTTGGTTAAAAAAAAAAATCATTTAAAATAGTGCCTCATAAAGTTCTCTTATTGTGGAGCTAAAAGGCAGTGTATGAAAAAAAATGATAGTATAGCATAAAAAATTTAAAGTCATTGTTATTGGTATAAATTCTTTGTGTGGAAATTGTCCCCCCAAAATGGGTATTTAAATAAACTGTTACCTTTTTTTTTATTACAGTGTGCTTGCAAAAGAGTGTAATCTTAGAGGGGAGAAAAGAGGTTAAAGAGATCTGTATTTACAATGAAGAGCTATCCATCAGTACCTTATACACATAATTTATAAAAAGTCACAAGGTGACATATTGTTATAATTAGGCAACACTTTGAAAATCCTAGTTTTACAGAGCACAGTGTGTATGCAGCATAGTTTTAAACGATGCAAGTTGCCTCCTTCTGGTGTGAGAAATTTTTATGTGGTTTTCAAGTCCTACAAAATATCAGTTTACATCCAGTTGATCAGAAGCTTTGTCTGTTTGCCCAAAGTGCAAATAACTATCCTGCTTTTGTATGTCTGTTGTTTAGTTGAGCCCATAAATACCTGTAAGGTCCTCTGGCTTCAGATGGAAGCACATGGAAGTGGAAGCATGTGTACAATAATCAGCCAAAAATTCTCATTAACAAATGTTATTAAATATTTCCCATTTTTGCAATGATGGGAGGTTTGAGAAGGGTCCTCTACTGTAGATCCTTAAGAGCAGTTCTTATATTTGGGACACCCCTGATGGTCCAGTGGTTAAGAGTCCACCTTCCAATACAGGGGACGTGGGTCTGATATCTGGTCGGGAACTAAGACCTCACATGCCAAGGGGCTACTAACCCCAAGCGCCACAACTAGAGAGATACCTCACACATGGCAACTTGAGAGCTCACTCAGCAACAAAAGACCCCACATGCCCCAATTAAGACCCAGCACAGCCAAAAGTAAATATTTTAAAAAAGAACAAAGTTCTGTTTTAAAGTCTTTTAAAGATAATTTTGAAGCTTTTGAAAGATTGATAGTAAGAGTGGTTCTTAGTGAACAAAAAAAAGGTAGCATCAGACAAATCATTTGGTGGTTTGTGTCCCTTTCATTTATGATCTCTAGAAGTGTCAATAACGACATAAAATAACCAGATGCAAATTAATTCTTCATGAATTATTATCTTTTAAAAACTGAAATATCCTAACACTCCACTAAGGATTATTTTAGTTCCATCATATCAATGTTACCTGACATAAACTTTGAGTTCTAACATAAGATTAACTTACATAGTTAGTTCTAAGAAGAAATTAGTTGTATTAAAACTTAGTACGACGAGATCCACAAGATTAGCAAATGCCATATTCATATTCAAAGTGAGTTGTTTTGATTAAAACATTCCAGACCACAAATATTAGACAAAGAGCTTCTTTAATTTTTCTTACTTGTAAACATGATAATATATTAATCCTACAGTTGGGATCCATAATATATTAAGCTCATTGTTGGTGCCTGAATGGTGAGGTGAAGGTCTTCTTTTGTGTCTTAGGAATCCATGGCAGTGAAATCCTCCCCTGGAAAAGGATTTTCCCGACCTGCCAGACCAGCAAATCGCCGTCTCCCATCCAGATGGGCATCTAGATCTCCTTCAGCACCCCCTGCCTTGCGGAGAACTGCCCACAACTTCCCCATTCCTCTCTGATCAGAAGCTTCGATGGTCTAAGTCTCTGACCTGAATTGCTAGACTACGAAAGTCCCAATTGCCAAACAGAGTATTCCAAGTGTTTACAACCAATTCTGTCTCTTCTGTATCTTTCAAGGTTACTGGGACAATTTAAACCTTAACTTCCCATCAGTCTTCAGTGTTTTTAATCTATGGAATAATTATCTTCCTGTATTTTGATTTCCTAGATCAGAATTTTTTATTGCCATCCTCATTAATTTGCCAATATGATTTAAGTTGAAACAGTGTACTATATTGTATAGTCTGACTTTCTTGCAAGTGGCAGAAAGCAAGATTATGTGCATGGCTATGTGTTTTGTAGGTGCATGTGTTGATATAGGACATGTCAGTATGTATTTAGATAAGTAAAACTTATGTGCTAGTGTTGACTTTGAAATTATAACATATATACCTATATATTCTTTGTGTTTATTTAAAATTTTTTAAAATACACAGTATTATTTATATTTTTTGTACCTTTTAATAGGCATCCACTTAAGGCGTTTGAGGTACATATATTAACTAACCACTTCCTTGGCCCCAACTACATAGAAAACTAACTATACATATACCTAAGGTTAGTAGGTTTCTACAGCCAACTCAGTTCCTTAACCCATATAAGGATAGGTTAATACCATTGGTCTCCTTGTTTATTCTTTTAAATATTAATAAATAAAGAGTTTAAATAGTTGAAACAGATCAGCCTTCTAAAACAAACATAAAATATCCACAAAAACTTTTGTATATCATTCAGCAGTCTATTATGGCTTTCACTGTATACTTGATCCTCAGAGCTGGCCTAAGACTGCTTTATAAACAACATAACTAAACAATTAATTTATTTTGACAACTTCAGTAACAAACATACCTTAAATATGGTTTAAAAAGAAATTCAGTTAGGCTGAATTCTAGCTTTGGCAAAATTTTAGTAAACTTTTTTTTCAGCATTTGGAGCAATACATATTGTGAGAGGTAAGTTATTCACTTTTTCCTGTTTTAACCTTTTCCCTCAAATTAGTAGATAAGAGATTATTTCAGATTTTTATTAACAAAATCAGGAACAATATTTCACTGAGAGCTGAATTGTATTTTTTTGTAGTGTGCTACATTCAAAAAGCCTTAATCTAACCTTTGGCATCCGTGGGTAGCATAAGGGGCAGAGACTTTTTTGGTGGTCACAATTTGCCAACAGTGAATATCCACATACTGAGAGCTGACAGTAATATGAACGTTGAGGTGCTTGGAATTCTACATGAATGATCTTAGAAGCAACTTTGCTGTCCATTGTCTCTGTATAAAGCCAACTATATTACTAGATAGTAATTCTATTTAAGCTTTTCTTTTACTACCGAAAGGTTAATGAATTCTTATGACAATGATATTCAAAGAGCCTTCTCCTTGTGATACATTCTAACAGTTTAGAAAAATTCACTTCATCACAGTATGATTTGAGGTACAGTAGTTATTTTTTGAATCCCAGACTGCCTTAAAGGCTCAAGACTGTTGCATGGTGATGGCCAGATTCATATTTTCCAATAAGAAGAGTTTCTGGGAGTTGAGCAGAATTAAACTTTTAGAACGTGAGGTTGGAGCAGATGATAAGAAAGGGCTACAGATCCAGTCTTTTAATTCTTATTTGTTCCAGGAATATCCTTTTCCATAGGAAGACTGTAGGAAAAAAGTACCCTAGATATCAAGTGATGTCACTCAGATAATATGCTTTTCATCTAAAAGGGAGAAAACACTGGGGAGGTGGGAGACTATGGCATAAGATGATGAACCTGGTAGGAAGATAGTTCTGTGTAACAATGGAACACAAGCCTGCCCACGGGCAGTGAGACACAGCTGCTCCTCTCCTTCACTGTATCTATCCCAGGTAGTCTGACATGGGGCTGTGGTTCCTAACTTGAATTACAAGTCAAATATTGAGGGTTGTGTCTTAATTCTTGGCCTCACCCCATGATTACTAAAAGAGCATTTCCAGGGGTGGGGAGGGAATTTTGAGTCCTTAATAACACAGAACAAAATATTTGCTAATTAGGGAGATTTGGAAGCAGTGACATTCATTGATACCCTAATGAATGAGTATCATTGGATATGCATGTTACTTCTCTGGGACTTCCTTATCTGTAAATTAAAAGGGCGATATTGTCACACATCACAATTTTGTGCCACTTGTTCTAACCATCTGAATGAAACAGTGGGATACATTTTAACATCTTGTGTTGACAAAAATCATAGAATATTAGAACTGAAAAAAAAAAAACCTTAGCATCTCCGCCAACTCCTTGATTGTAAAGTTGGGGAAAAAAAGCAAGTATTATTTGAATAGTCTGTCTTCTCTTTTAAATATTTTATAATTTTTTTATGAAACACCTATCAGTTAAATGGAAATTATCCTTGAAAATACATTTTTGATGTGACTTTTAGCCAGTAGTTTTTCTACTTTGGATGGGCATTTTCTTCCCCCAAAACTTACCTTTATTATACCATCGTTACTGGATTTTAGAGGCTTATAAACATTTCAGAGGCACTTGATTAGAAGTTTTCCCTGGCAGACTTTTGAGGGGAAAAAAATCTTATATTATCTCAATAGAGTTACTGACATTGTAGATTGATCGCAGAAAGGAAAAAGAATGAGGCAGAGAAGAGTGTCTGAGTTTCTGTGCCTGTGTGCCTGTATGTGTGTGTGTGTGTGTGTGTCTACGTGCACAACCCTTGCCCACGCTCCCTGTGTTGCTTTATGACCAAAGCCAAGTACAAATGATGTTGTATAATTCACTTTATTAAAAATTATTCATAACTTATTTATTTTTACATAGACAAGGACAATGACCAGCTATTATCATGCACAAAACATGATTACTTCTACATAGAGGATTTAGCCAGTCTCCACGTCATCCTAAGAAAACATTTGGACCTAAAAAAGAGAATCTGCCTGCCCACACATACTTTTTAAAATGATTTTTAGTCACACTTGCTGACAAACAGCTACTCAATAATGAAATCTCCTTCAATCATTGGAAACTATCAAGTAAAATAGGTGTGGAAACACTTGTGGTGGCATATGTATACATGAGGAAGAATATTTATATTTTCCTCTTTTACTGGTGAAACTCCAGCTGAGAGTTTTTTAAAGTCTAAACTCAAATATGTATACAGTTCAACCTAGCTTCTCCTAAAATATCTCAAGATATTTAAGACCAAGCCTTCTTGAATTCCTGCACCCAGTCATATGCAAACACATCTAGTTTCTCATGTATTGACATCATTTTGTGTCTATTTATCTGCTTATTAAGTCTGATTAAGTTTGTTTTTAAAAGAAATACTCCTCTGAAACTTGCTGTTACATTATGAAATCAGTTAAATTATTTTTAGACATACACAGATTTCTTGTTATTGTTGTTTTAGTCACTAAGTTATGCCTGACTCTTTCAACCCCATGGACTGTAGCCCACCAGTCTCCTCTGTCCATGGGATTTCTCAGGCAAGAATGTTGTAGTGGTTGTCATGTCCTTTTGCAGGGGATCTTCCCAACCCAGAGATCAAACCTGCACCTCCTGCTTGGCAGGCTGGTTCTTTACCAGTGAGCCACCTGTGAAGCCCCACAGATTTCTAGTAGAGTGCTATTTCACTAAAAATTCTGCACATTTCTTAAGTAGCAAGTACTTAATCAGAGGGACTTCCCTGCTGGCTCAGTGGTAAACAATCCACGTGCAATCCACATGCAGGAGCTGCAGGAGATGTGGGTTTGATCCCTGGATTGGGAAAATCCCCTGGAGGAGGGCATGCAGCCCACTCCAGTATTCTTGCCTGGAGAATCTCATTGGCAGAGGAGCCTGGCAGGCTACAGTCCATAGGGTCACAAAGAGTTGGACATGACTGAAGTGACTTAGTATGCATGCACCTTTAGCAGAATCTAGACCCATGACCTTCATTTTATTACAGCTCAGAAAATTTGCCTTTCCAAAAATGAGCTTCATAAACAAAAAAGAAGAAAGAAAAAAATCGCAGGAGGAGTTTTAAGGCAAGTGCCTAGCCAACATTTTTCACTGTGGAAATTCTTATAGAAAATAATCTGTCTCAGTGGGAAAAAAATAATAAGACTTGAAATCTGATACATATTACAATGATCTCATGAATCCAACAGGTAAGATTGGCAACTTCTGGAAAGAAAAATGATCCTGTTTTCATGAATCTATGATGGAGTCTAGAAATGAGAGAAGAATCTAGAGTAGGAAAGACCTTAGAAATCACACAGAACCAACTCATCTGACTTTAAAAGGCAGGCAAGGGTGGTGCATGTAGACTGATAGTCTCTTTCCACTTTCCTTTTATTATCTAAAATTTTATCTAGATAAACCCATAAATAAAATCAACCATCTATATCTTCATATAATACACCATAAGAGCAAAATTAGATACCCCAGAAACTGAATGTGACATTTTTCTTCAATAAAAAACAGAAATAGGCACAATATCAAAGAGTAAGACCATGTCTAGAAGAACTTGGAAAATGACTGTATACATGAAGTAGAAAAGCATGGGGAACACCCATATTGCGTCTGGGAATAGAATATAGTCTCAGGGAAAAAGAAGTGCCGTGGTATTATAACTAAAGAAGGTGAAGCTTAGTCAGCTTCTCTGAGCTCTGTCCTGAATGGAAAGGAGGTGGGCTGCATGGAGCAGAGGAAAAGATACTTGAGAGCAAGAGTGTCCACTGTTAATCCACTGCCATCCAGTTAAAACAAATGAAAAAAAGGCCAGGTCCTGAGAACACGAAATTTCTGGCCATAATACTATTCCATTCTGTCTCTGGAGGAGGAGGTTCCCGCAGACTATCTGTGCTCCACCGGTCTGTGCCACAGGGTCACCCAGTTCCATTAGCTCACTTTTCCCACACTCACTCAAGTACCATTCTGATTCTCAAATTAACGACTTGTCTAGAGAAATAGAGTATCAAGACCAGTGTTTTTTATTTTTTTTAATATTTCCAGGAAGTTTTCTTTAATAGCAAAAAAAGAATAAACTACCCAAGGTCTCTGCAGAGCGCTTTCTCCATCCTTGGCTGCAAAGAACATAATCTGATTTCATTTAGTGATGTCCATGTGTAGAGTCATCTCTTGTGTTGTTGGAAGAGGGTGTTTGCTGTGACCAGCATGCTCTCTTGACAAAACTCTGTCAGCCTTTGCCCTGCTTCATTTTGTAATCCAAGGCCAAACTTGCCTGTTATTCCTACCTTTGCATTCCAATCCCCTATGATGAAAGGGACTTCTATTTTTGGTGTTAGTTCTAGAAGGTGTTATAGGTCTTCATAGAACTGGTCAATGTTAGCTTCTTCAGCATCAGTGGTTGGGGCATAGACTTTAATTACTGTGACGTTGAATGGTTTGCCTTGGAAATGGACAGAGATCATTCTGGCATGTTTGAGATTGCACTCAAGTACTGCATTTTGGACTCTTGTTGACTATGAGAGCCACTCCATTTCTTCTAAGGGATTCTTACCCACAGTAGTAGATAAAATGGTCATCTCAATTAAATACACCCATTATCATCCATTTTAGTTTGCTGATTCCTAAGATGTTGATGTCCAATCTTGCCATCTCTTGTTGACCATGTCCAATTTACCTTGATTCATGGACCTAACATTCCAGGTTCCTATGCAGTATTCTTCTTTACAGCATCAGACTTTACTTTCACCACCAGACACACCCACAACAGCATCATTTCCACTTTGGCCCATCCACTTCATTCTTTCTGGAGCTACTAGTAATTGCCCTCCGCTCTTCCCCAGTAGCATACTGTACACCTGACCTGGGAGACTCCTCTTTCAGTGTCCTATCTTTTTGCCTTTTCATATTGTTCATGGGGTTCTCAAGGCAAGAATACTGGAGTGGTGTGCTATTCCTTCCTCCAGTGGACCATGTTTTGTCAGAACTCTTCACTATGACCCATCCATCTTGGGTGACCCTGCGTGGCATGGCTTATAGCTTCATTGACTTATACAAGCCCCTTCGCTACAACGGCTTTGATCCATGAAGGGTGGTGTCTAAAACTATTTCATTTAGGGTAGTCGTAACTTGAAAATTTTTACAGTCCTTAAACAAGCAAGAATTTGTTTGTTTTGTTCACTTACTGTGCCAAGTGCTTAGGAAAGTGCCAGCAGAGAGTAAGCTCAGTAAATATTTGTTGAATAAATTTTTTTAAAAATTGTTAACAGTTTAACAATAACAAAATGCTTTAATCATTTGCTATCAGGAAAATCAAAATAGGTTTTCCTCTCTGCTTTCTGTCACCATATTTTTCAGCACTTAAAATGTGCCTACAAATAGAGATCATTTGTTTTCACTGTTTTGTAAACTTTATAAGCATAATCACTGGCATAAGATGACAAGAATACTACCAAAGAGATAGTATTCTTGAATGTTTGAATTGACTGCTGGTAGAAATTTAAGTATCTTTTAGCTGAAAAGTCAGTGTGCTATGTGAAATATTGTAAGGCTCTCTTTTTTATTGTCTGAGGAGAAACATAGTTGAAGGGCTTTTGTGAAGACAAAAAATAACAGTATAGGACTAACTTTTACCACATATCGTTGAATTAAAATTTCCAAAATTTCATGGTTGATGTCAGCTCTTCACAGCTCTCACATTTTAACTGCTGTTTTGTCACACCCAATTCAATCTTAAAATATTTTTGCTAAATAAGCCAACTTTGAGAACTACTGTTTGCTGTTAAATAAAGCAGTGATTCATCATTTTAACCCATATTTTAGCTATTTTTACAAGTTTTTAATTTTCCTCTTAAACAAGTAGTTTTACTAAATCGAAAATCTTTTTTAAATTGTTATTTATTTATTTTTGGCTATGCTTGGTCTTGGTTGCTGTGCGGGGACTTTCTCTAGTTGCAGAGAGTGGGCTACTCTCTTGTTGCAGAGCACAGGCTCTAGAGCTTGTGGGCTTCAGTAGTTGCAGAAAGCCTATGCAGCATGTGAAATCTTCCTGGACTAGGATCAAACCCATGTTCCCAGCATTGGCAGGGGGATTCTTCAGCCACTGGACCACCAGGGAGGTCCCTGATTTGATCAGCAGTTTTCTCTGCCTAAACCAGCATATATACCTGTCAAAGAGCAGATTTTCAAATTCATTTCCCATTTCTTTATAAATTTATCTAAAAGATAAGCATCTAAATAATTATTTCTGTTAATTTTCAACAAAATTCAGCATTTATGTCCAGACCACTAATCCACAAAGAAAAGCAAAAAACCAAATTCTTTGAGAGGGGATATTATTGATGCACCACCCCAGGGCTGCTGATTCATGCAGAATATAAAAGGGTGAGCCCTGTTGACGTCAATGTCAACATCATAGATTCATTTCTCTGCAAACACTCATCAATGGGCATTTTCATTAATTAAAAAGAAATTCATATGTAGTTTAAAAATCATTTACTGTAATTTCAATCTGTATAAATTAGGATAAAGATTTTTAAATTACCAAATTGTCAGTGTCCATGCTTTCCAATTTAAAATAAAGAGCAAGGTTAGGGTTCATCTTTCAATCAGTCATTCTAGAATATACTTCTTGTGTGTTAGAACTATCAAACATCATTTAATAATTGTATCTTTTTCATCCTGTTGTTTTCTTTTTAATCTCCAAACAGATATGGTCATAACTATAGCATGGATCTTCACCAAGATTGGGGTTATTCTCTTTAAACAGATTTTAATCATCAGGCAATTTTGTCTTTTCAATTGTGCTTTTCACTCCCAGCTAATATTTTTTTCCTCTGTTGGTGCAACATTTTCTGCTCCTTTGAACAGTTTATTTTAATATTAACCACAAGAACAGTGATGGTTTATGCAGTTATTCTCAGAGTTTTATCCACTGAAAGATATAAACAACTAGACCTTTGGCAGTTCCACCATATTATAGCTCATATTTCAAATATGCTTCTAAGTACATCCTACTATTTTTAGATGGCAGCTACCTAGTACCAGTTCAGTAGAAAAGAGAATGATCTATGACCTTTTCATCATCATTTTATTGGTAAAACTCATCTCTCCAACTTTTGCTGATTTCTGGATGTACTAAGAAGTTTAAATTATCTGTTTTTTTTTACTCAGTATTCAGCTTGGTACTCAAACTTCCTTTTTAAATGACATAATGTATTTCCTGAGGAAATACAGTTTTTAAATTGTTGTTGAGTTGCTTAGTCATGTCCAACTCTTTGTGACCCCAAGGACCGCAGCATGCCTGACTTCCCTGTCCTTCACCATCTCCCAGTTTGTTCAAATTCATGTCCATTGAGTCAGTGATGCCATCCATCCATTTCATCCTCTGTTATCCCCTTCTTCTCCTGCCTTCAGTCTTTCCCAGCCTAAGGGTCTTTTCAAAAAATGATAACATAACATGCAATACAGCTTATTTTAAAATATTTATTCGCTATTGGCAGTAAGTAGAACTTAGAAGGAATCAAGCACTTGTAAACAAACTACATGATGACAGTAATTGTTAGAAATTCTTAAATTCCATTTTGCAGTCAATGACTTTCTGTGGCATGTAATCTGAAGTTTAAAAAACACTGATTCTTCCTTTTTCAATAGTAAAAGATGTGTATCAGTTTTCACAATCAATAGCCAAACAAAAAATAAAAGATGATCACAATTGCAAGCCATATTGGGAACATGATTAACTTAGCAATATAAAATAATTACATAGAATTTGGAGGGTCAAGCAGAGTGATGTGGTAAGTGAAAGTGCATACATGGATGTGTTTTCATCCACCCAGCCAGTTTATGTCTTTTGGTTGGTGCACTTAATCCATTGACATTTAAGGTCATTAACAATATATATGATCCTATTACTGTTTTCTGAATTGTTTTGGTTTATTTTCTATAGGTCTTTTCCTTCTCTGGTGTTTCCTGCCTACAGAAGTCCCTTTATTTGTTGTAAACCTGCTTTGGTGGTAACTTTTGCTTGTTTGTAAAGCTCTTGATTTCTGCATCAAATCTGAATGAGAGTCTTGCTGGGTAGAGTATCCTTAGTTGTATGTTCTTCCCTTTCATCACTTTAGATATATTATGCCATTCCCTTCTGCCTTGTAGACTTTCTGTTGAGAAATCAGCTGATGGCCCGATGGGAGTTCCCTTGAATGTTATTTGTCATTTTTCCCTTGTTGCTTTTCATATTTTATTTTTGTCTTTAATTTTTGTCAGTTTGATTACTATGTGTCTTGGCTAAAAACACTGATTCTTGCAGCAACTAAATAATTACTCTACAGACTGGTTGTACAGGACTCTGAAGACATATGGGGAAATCCCATTTTTCCGCTTTTCCTGCTCTAGCAGCCAGTGCCAAGACCAATCTTAGCACACTGTTCTTCCCCTAGTAGCATGTTCACTTTCATTTTGTGGGACCACACTGTTGACAGCACTTTATTCCCCAAAGCACAAGAGTACTAAACTTTCCAGCCAATAATCATGTCTAAAAAGGTGATGCTTTCTTGGCTGACATAAAAGCCACAAAATATTCACCAACAAAGAAAATCAAGTTATCTACTTTTCATTGAGTTGGCTTGTACCCAGCACAGTTTTATACACTTTTTATTTTGAAGTAATAGTTGACTCATAGGAAGCTGAGAAAACAGAACGAAGAATCCCATACGTCCTTTTTTACCCAGCTTCCCCTGATGATGACATCATATAGAGGCTCTAGTGTAAAATCAAAACCAGGAAACTGACACTAGGACCTGCATTTTACAACCTGCATTCATTTGTGTGTGTGTGTGTGTGTTTGTGTAGCTTTATGCACCTTTTTTCATGTACAAATTTGTATAATCACCACAGTCAAAATACATGCTTGTTGCACCATCACAAAACATTTCCTTTGTGCTGCCTCCTTGTATCCTTGTATCTCCCTCCCCACTAAACCCATCCCTGTGCCCTGACAGCTACTAACCTGTTCTCTACCCCTCTGGTTTTATTGTTTCAAGGATGTTATATGAATGGAATCATACACTATTAATATTGTGGAGGTGAAAATTAACTTTTTTCACTAAACATAATGTCCTGGGGTCCATTTGGTTTGTTGCACATATCACTGTGTGTGTGTGTGTGTGTGTGTGTATGCAGCATGCACTTGTGTCCAGTTCTTTACAGCCCCATGGACTGAAGCCCAAGAGGCTCCTCTGCCATGTAGCTTTCCATGCGAGAATGGATGCGGTGCCGTTTCCTTCTCTAGGGGATCTTCCTGACCCAAGGATCAAAACTGTGCCTCTTGCATCTCCTGCATTGGTGGGAGGATCTTTACCATTTAGCGCCACCCGGGAAAGGGACAAAAGTTCCAAAACTACTAGTATAGCTTAGGAAATCTAGTGGCTTCATATTGGTACTTTGTCCGTCAAGGGCCAGGCAGGAGGACAGAAACAACAATAGGAATCTAAACACGGAAGAACAGGAAATTGATAACAAAGGGACAGAATATCTGGAGGAACACACTGATGATGAGGGCTAGAGGAGCAGGAAAGAAGATCTAACACCTAGAGATTAGGAGCTGCTAATGTTCCCTCATGTTCCTAGCCTAGAACACACACACTTGAAGCTGCACTGTTGGAAGCTCTGTCAGGGCCTGCTCTAGGATGCTAAATAAGGACCATTTCCTGTAGAAAAATGCAGCTTCCATTTGGACTGTTGAGTTTAAAATCACCTCACCATCACTATCATTACAACAACACTGGCAGTTATCACTGGGTGGGAGCTGGGAGCCAGAAGCTTCTCTTTTCCTTTATCATCCAGATCTCCATCCAGTACCAAAGGGGCCTAGAAGATACAGTGTAGGCTCACAGCTCTCATCATACAGAGCAGAGTCTAAAAGGGAAGTGGGAAAATCCAAAATATTTCTGCAGAATTTACTCTAAAACGAAATGTTAGACTTAACATTAATGCCTTAAACAAAAAGAAAAATGATCGAAGATGGCACCCATTGGCCAGCTTTTTGTTTTCATCAGTATTTTAGAGCAAAATGAAATTATCAGTAGTATGTAGCAGGATCATTTACTTATGGATCTCAGTAAAATCAGCAAAGAGAGTTTACAGGCTCAAGTTGGTAGAGAGTACTACATGGAAATTTCAAACTTCTAGTAAGAGAATAAAGGACTTTATGGAGTTTTTTCCCCCAGAATTATACTTCAGACATTAACTTGTTTGTGTGAAGAAGAACATGGAATAAGTCTTTCACGTAAAGGTATTCAATCTGTTTTAAAAGGAAAGAAGATTAACAAATCACTGAGGATCTTTCTTTAAACTACAGTTTACATTTGTGCCCTAAGCAAGCACCTCTTACCCAGATCATCCTAAATCAATTTACAAAACCTGAAAATATATTAATTCACCTGGTATCTCTTCTCTAACTTTGAAATTTACACTCTAGAATGTTCATGGATTATTCAACAAAGCTTCCAAAATTATTTAAATCTCAAGTCCATTTCAAGAGAAGAACAAAATATGGTACTGGCAAAACCTAATTGAAAATCTTGACCTTTTCAAGTATTTCTTTTCCTTAGCAGTTCTAATTTCTGAAATTTTATAAAGCGCAAAGGGAAATTTTCAGAATGGAATGAAGAATGGCTTTGATTTTCTGTTTCCCACTCTGGGGTGGGGGTCCATGCCCTTTAGGTTTCATAAAACACAATGAAAAGACAGATCTGATTCTAAATTACCTGACTGTTATGGTCCCCCAATTCAGACAGTACACGTCATGCAATGAGGGCAAAGAAACACGACATTAGCAACCAGAGGCATAAAAGTAAAGTGAATGCTTTGGGGAAATATACCGTTAGGGAAAACAGCAAGGCAAAGCCATCCCATCGCCCTGCATATCCTGTGTAGCTCTTTGTGGGTGTGGGGGGCAAGCTGAGGAGGGAGAACAGGGGTTGTCAGAGCAAGACCTCATCAGATGCGTATTCTACACATTGATGGAGAAAGAGGGGTAGGAAATGGCCACTTGGTTTTGACAGTGTAACAAAGGGACCTTCTTTTCACAGTGTCATGGGACATTAATAACAGACTTGTTGGAAAAGGGGAGCCCCAAATTCAGGCACTGCCAACAGCTTGTTCTTTCATCAGCCTCAGACTGAAGTCTAGCTAGCTACCAAAAGGGGGAGGAAATGAGCTACGGACACCAGCCATCTCAAGGTGTCTCTCATTATATTCGTGAACTATAGCAGTCATGGGAAGGAGAAAGAAGAATTTAGAGAAGTTTAGAGGACTTAGTGAGAAACCTGTATGCAGGTCAGGAAGCAATAGTTAAAACTGGACATGGAACAACAGACTGGTTCCAAATAGGGAAAGGAGTGCGTCAAGGCTGCATATTGTCACCCTGCTTTTTTAACTTATATGCAGAGTACATCATGAGAAATGCTGGGCTGGAAGAAGCACAAGCTGGAATCAAGATTGCCGGGAGAAAATATCAATAACCTCAGATATGCAGATGACACCACCCTTATGGCAGAAAGTGAAGAGAAACTAAAAAGCCTCTTGATGAAAGTGAAAGAGGAGAGTGAAAAAGTTGGCTTAAAGCTTAACATTCAGAAAACTAAGATCATGGCATCTGGTCCCATCACTTCATGGGAAATAGATGGGGAGACAGTGGAAACAGTGTCAGACTTTATTTTTGGGGGCTCCAAAATCACTGCAGATGGTGATTGCAGCCATGAAATTAAAAGACGCTTACTCCTTGGAAGGAAAGTTATTACCAACTTAGATAGCGTATTAAAAAGCAGAGACATTACTTTGCCAACAAAGGTCCATCTGGTCAAGGCTACGGTTTTTCCAATGGTCATGTATGGATGTGAGAGTTGGACTGTGAAGAAAGCTGAGCACCGAAGAATTGATGCTTTTGAACTGTGGTGTTGGAGAAGACTCTTGAGAGTCCCTTGGACTGCAAGGAGATCCAACCAGTCCATCCTGAAGATCAGTCCTGGGTGTTCATTGGAAGGACTGATGCTGAAGCTGAAACTCCAGTACTTTGGCCACCTCATGGGAAAAGTTGACTCGTTGGAAAAGACCCTGATGCTGGGAGGGATTGGGCAGGAGGAGAAGGGGACAACAGAGGACGAGATGGCTGGATGGCATCACCGACTCGACGGACATGAGTTTGAGTAAACTCCGGGAGTTTGTGATGGACAGGGAGGCCTGGCGTGCTGCGATTCATGGGGTCGCAAAGAGTCGGACATGACTGAGCGACTGAACTGAACTGAACTGAACTGAGAGGACTTAGTAGCAAATAGGCACTTACTCTTTTGACTGCAAGGAAAAAATGTTGCTATATTGTAGAGTGGGGGGAAAAAGTAGTGAGATTTCATTTATGTATAGCAAAATACTTTTGTATTTTCTACTCAAAATTTTACAGAAACAGATATGTGTAAAGAGGGAACAAATTTTAAAATCTATAAACAAAATATGATTTCCTTGATTTACTCTTTCAAATGATGCTTATCTTCCAGTATCCTAATTAGAAAATTAATGTTCTGTAAAGAATAGGAGAAATCTTTTTTTTTTAAGAATAGGAGAAATCTTTTTATATGATAAATAAGTCAGTTTCTACTCATTTAAATTATGTAAGTGTTTTCTGTTAGCTTCATTGTGTCTAATCTATCAACTTATTTTCAATAATAGACTGTAAAATTACCCTGACCTGGGTAAAGAAATTATCATCTGGAAGAAAATGGTTCCAATAACCATATTTATGATGATCATACACGTGGGGTTTCTATATTTAAAATTATAAATACATGATGCCCAGTTAAATTTGAACTTCAGATAAACAGCAATCAGTTTATAGTAACACTATTGGCTTATTCTACTCTGAATTGATTGTTAACACAAAGATTGATAGATGATGATAAGCAGACAGAAGATAGAAAGATAGAATACAATATTTGGGACATACTTACTGTAAAACACTTTTTTGTTGTTTTCTGATTCTCAATAGAGGAAAGAAAGAAAAAAAGAAATATTTGAAAGCAGAGTCTAAAGGAAGGCTAACCAGACTAACAATAAATTGGTTGCTTTGAAAAGCAGAGGAGGTTTTAAGCTGATCTCCATGAGAGATCAATGGAGCTTCTAGCTGCAACAATATATTAAATAGGTATTTCCCAGGCTTAACACCCTACAACATGCAGCTCAGAAGAAAATGAAACAGACAGTCAAAAGAATTCTTTTGACTTGGAAAAGTCAATCTGGAGCTAAGAACAGTTTATAGCTTAGAGCAGGATCAACAAATAAAGTGGCTATTAACTGATGGTTAACAAAAAAGATTAAGAAATCAATTACAAAAACAGAAGCTAATTATAAAATAAAATAGTTTCCCATTGAAACTCATATTTATTCATTATTAATAAACTCATTATTATTCATAATAATACTCATTATATAAAATTTGAAATCATTAGAGAAATATAATTAAAAACACAATGTTTTCCCAACCCAGAAAAGATAATAGAGAAAGACAGTACTTTTATTTTTGAATAAGCACTAAACCAGACTATAATACACATCACAGGTAATCTGCTAGGAGACTGCAAAGATAGAAAGGAGTTTTACCCTCTTAAATATCGAAGCTAATAGAATCCATTGTATGTTAAGTCGCTTCAGTCATGTCCAACTCTGTGACCCCAAGGACCGTAGCCCACCAGGCACCTCTGCCCATGGGATTCTGTAGGCAAGAATACTAGAGGGGGGTGCCATGCTCTTCTCCAGGAAATTTTCCCTACTCAGGGATCGAACCCACATCTCATACATCTTCTGCATTGACAGGCAGGTTCTTTACTGCTAGCTCCATCTGGGAAGCCCAATACATACCTATTTTCAAGATAATAATGACTAATCCTCAAGTGGGAGGACTGGACAGCACCATCAGTCATACAGAATTCATCCTAAATTCACCTGGTAAATCAGTGGCCATCTATGCTAGGTAACTGAACTAGCCAGAGGGAAAACAGCCTTCTCTCATTTTTACAACAGAGAGTAGTCTCATACCTCGGAATGAGGTACCCATTCAAGTTAAGGCTCCTGTCCTCCCACAGAGACTGGGAAACAGGGACACTGTCTCCTTTAATGTTTGCATTGCATTTGCCCAGGGGTCAAACCCAGGTCTCACGCATTGCAGGTGGATTCTTTACCTCCTGAGCCACCAAGGAAGCCCTAGGAAGTCCAAAATCCAGGCAGACAAACTGAACAGATTAGGTGTCTTGTGAGGATGTTTCCTAGGTGGCGCTAGTGGTAAAGAAACCGCCTGCCAACGTATGAGACTAAGAGACACGGGTTTGATCCCTGGGTTGGGAAGATCCCCTGGAGAAGAGCATGACAACCCACTCCAGTATTCTTCCTGGAGAATCCCATGGACAGAGGAGCCTGGAGGGCTACAGTCCATGGGGTCACAGAGAGTCTACAGGACTAGAATGCCTTAGCACTGCACTCACACTCACAGGGACGCTTCCTGGTTCATAGACTTCCAGGTCCATTCTGTCCACTGTGTCCTCATAGGGAAAAGAGTTTGATGTTTGCATTTCAAAGAGATAGTTCCCAGATCCTTAAGAGAAATGTTCCTGGTTCATGAAGATGACAAAGGCCTATCTAGTTTCCAAAAGGGTTTACATATGTTTCAAAAAGAGAGGAAGTAAAGTGCTCACAGCTATGGGGCTTCCAAGGTGACTCAGTGGTAAACAATCTGCCTGTCATTGCAGGAGATGCGGACTCCATCCCTGAGTCGGGAAGATGCTCTGGAGAAGGAAACGGCAACCAACTGCAGTATTCTTGCCTGGAGAAATTCCATGGACAGAGAAGCCTGGTGAGAGGAAGATCTCTTCCTATATTTTCAACAGGAAGAAATAGCCTCTTATTTTAAAATTGCATTTGCCCTTAAATGTTATGAGAAAAGTTAAGGCAATATCTTGATACTACCTACACCTAGATATAATCTTATTAGCATTTTGTTATAGTTTATACATTACTTTGTTTTTTATAGTTTTAATCAAATAATATAAACCTAATTTTGTGTCTAAACTTTTTCTCTTAACATTATCCCATATTATTACAAATGTCACTTTTAATGGTAATGTTTTAATTGTTGCATTATGGTTCATTTCATACAGCAGTTAAAGCTTTTATTCCTTCATATTTACCATTAGTTCATTTTGAAAGGTTGTCAGGAATAGAATTCCTAAGTAAATACAAATGAGTCTTTTAAAGCTTTTGTTAGATGTTTTGAGCTGCTAAAAGTTGCTTTTCTAAGTAACACAATTATGTTTTATCCAATAACTTTTCTCTCCCTAATTTTTCAAGCAATTGTACAGTTTCTATGATTTTTAAAAAGTGACTTGAACAATTCCCTTCTTAATTCAATTAAATACTTCAAAGCATTTAGAATTATTAGGAATCATGACAAATAATATTCCTGTTACTTTTTTATTTCTAGGGAAAGCCCAAGCTTTTCGCCCTCATTGGAAGCCATCACTTGACAGTGAACCATCACAGACCAATCGATAGCAGTTACCAGAGGAGAAGGAATACTGGGTGAATCTCATGTTGCCTTTGACCAAGCTTTGAAGTTCTAATGAACACTTGTGATCTTTGTATCCTCATATAGAAAAACAGATTGCTCAGCTTCAAATTAATAACCACAATGTGTTTTTAAAAATAGTCTATTTGGCTGCGTTACATACTTTCCTTGCTCTGCTGCAGGCTGTCCTCTTTACCCTAGAGACAAACTAATGTAAACCCTGGAGACTCCACTGATTTGAGTCTGTCTCTGAAACAGCCACTGAGGTCCTTTGATCAATGGATAAAAAGAAAAAAAAAAATAGGTCCCTAAAATGAAGCATCTTTTCTCTCTCTTCACCCCACCCCCAACTTTTCTTCATTTGTCAGCTGTTTGAAAGATCTAGTTAAAGCCACTGTGTTTTGATACACAGCCAGACCCCAATAGGTTGAATTACAAGTCACCCTGAAGTCAGAGACTCAAGGCAGGGTCCTAGCTTTTAAAGCTAAAATGATGAATAACAGGTGACATTTCATCAAATTCAGCATTGGTTTTCTGGCAGAGAGATGAAAAGGAGGGATATATAAATTTTTAATTAATATACAGAACTTAGATCCTCTTTGTCACAATTCCATTTTAGATTACCCCATGTCCCCTGTAATTAACAACAGCAAAGAATTAAGCACTATCCTCACATATTACTAACCAACTAATAATGTACTTAACATGAGATACTCCAGAAGCATTTTATCACTGTATTAAATTCATTCCATAAATTGAGAAATATCTTTGTTTATATAGAATGGAAAAAGACTTAGCCTGGCATATACTATATAGCACTCTCAAGAATTTTGGGATGTAGATGGAGAAATAGGATATTTATATATAAATGGTAACTACTATAACCATACATGGTATTGAACAGAAATTATGATATATCTAAAATTTCTATGATTTATTAAAGTGTGCTAAGTTTGGCCTTCACTACAACTCTGAATTTGGTATTTTTACCACCATTCAATGGATGAAGAAATTGGGATTTAGAGAGACAAGAACTTGCCCAAGATTTCACTTCTAGTAAGAGATGAGATCTGACATCAAATTCACAATCTGGAGTACTTCACGCAATTGAATGCCTAGAAAATCAAAATTGGAGTTTAGCTTTATCAAAAGAGCATTTATGACAGATGCTGGATTTAACAATGTAAGTCCAGAGTTCATGTTAAGTGAAAGAGAAGTTTGTCGGCAAAGGCATACCAAACAGGAATCCCTGAGGCCTTTCCACTGGAATCTGGAGGACAGTGACTGAGCCAGCTTGTCTGAGGGGAGATTTCAGGAGAGACCGAAATGCTAAGGCTAAAATGTTTACACTTTATTAAGTAAACCAATGGGTACTAGAGAAAATTTTGAAACAAGACTGGGACATTTTATCTTTAAAGAAAATGACAGTTTTGGCTTCTGTAACATACATGAGTCAAAAATGTTCTTTAATTTTTTTAAAGAAATTACTTCTGGGAACTCAAGCCTGCCATATTAAGCCAGAACACATTGTTCAGACCACTAAACTTGGCACTTGTGGTAAAGAACATGCCTGCCAATGCACGATTCATAAGAGATGCAGGTTTTATCCCTGGGTCGAGAAGATCCCCTGGATTACCGCACAGCAACCCACTCCAGTATTCTTGCCTGGAGAATTCCATGGACAGAGGAGCTTGGCGGGCTACAGCTTATAGGGTAGCAAAGAGTTGGACAGGACTGAAGTGAGTGAGCAGGCACGCAAACTTGGCAAAAATGTTACAGGCGTCAACAATGTTAAAATCCCTTCACAGATGTCCCTACTGTGCTTGATAGTAGCTAATGGGTAGCAACTCATGTCAACTGTTTCTCTGTTGCAATGCTCCAAAATTCTGAGGACCATTTTTTGGATTACAAACATAGGTCATTTTATCTCCAATAAATAGACTTTATTCTCAGGGACTTTGAACATATTCTGAGGCATAGCGTTGTTTCTCTAAAGTCCTGAGATACCAGGAAACTGGGAGGAAGCATGCTGGAGAGGGAGTGAACGGCACAATTATAATATGGGTTTGGGTGAGACTTGAAGAGAGCCAAGAGATTCTGATCTAGGGTTAGGGGACATTTCTTTGTGCTTCTTTTCCAGGTTGGAGCTGACTAGCTTCCATCTTTCAATGGAATAAAGGTGTACACCACTAGTAGTCTTTCCACCACAACTTTGCCCCTCTTCTAAAACTCCTTGTCGGTGAAGCATAGGGAAAATCTATGAGTCTGAAAAATTTACTAAAATTGTTCTTATGAATACTATACCAATTAATTTTATAACACTATATGGAAGCAAGACACATCCAGGTGAATAAGATTACTTAGCATTCTGAAAATGTTCTGTGCATAAATAAACTGGAGATAAAATTTGAAGCAGTATAACAGAAAGTTATTCTTTCACTTACTCCTTTTCTCCTACTCTCTGATTTCACATATCTTAGTATTTTAAAAGCATGCAAAATTTATTTGTTCATATGTAACTCTTGAATAACTTGGTATAATTGATACCCATGGATTATGATTATAATTTTATGGCATTATTTGACTTTCAGAATTAAAGGACAGTCATCACTGCACCATAAATATGAGTCAACCTGTACTTTATCGAGCCTTTGCACACACCACCATTTTATATATCATAGTCACCTGGATCTTCAATCTTGAGTATTAAAACATGGTTATAGAGAAAAATATACATGCTTTGAAGCATTTCCAAAATTAGCAGTCAGTAAGCATAAAACAATACTGTAACAGCACAAATTAAATGCACACATGTAACACAGAACCAGGGTGGAAATGACAGAATAGGCAGATAGAGTAATAATTTTTCTGACCACAGATGGTGCCCATGTCCCATCCAGCAGATGGAGATCTTTTTTTCCAGCTTTTCATGATTTGCTAAACCCCATTCTATGACCTACAAAAAACAGGGCATCCTTGTTCAGTCCAATTAAAACCCTGATGACATGGCTAGTCCTCCTGAATAAAAAAACAAAAAGGAAGATTCTAACACTGTAATCCAAAATACTCAGGGGGGGTGAAGAAATTCCTCTAGATTCATAGAAATCCATAAGAAGGTTAACAATTGCTTTAATTAGACAAAAGACCCAAAGCAATGCTAATGCATAATCTTCCAAGAATAAAAGATCCCACTTATTTCATTCAACAAATATTAATTGATCATAATCACATATTAGGCATTGTTGTAGGTCTGGGTGAATACAAGTCAACCAAATCCCTTCCTTTGGTGCTTACAACCTATTGAAAGAAGAAAGACCAAGAAAAAACTTACAAAGGTAAGATTTTGAATGCCAGGTGGGGAGTAGGGTGTTGGAAAATGAACTAGAAAGAAGATAGAATATGCTGGAATGGGCATTCAATTTAAATAGAGTGATTAGTGGGGGTTCATTGAGAAGAGGATGTTTGAGCCAGGATGATAAGGTGGGCTTCTGAGGTTGTGTTAGTGGTAAAGAATCTGACTGTCCATCCAGGAGAAACAAAAGACTCAGTTCAATCTCTGGGTGGGGAAGATCCCCTAGAAGAGGGCATGGCAACCCACTCCAGTATTCTTGCTTGGAGAATCCTGTGGACAGAGGAGCCTGATGAGCTACGGTCCATAGGGTCACAAAGAGTTGGACAAGACTGAAGTGAGTTTGTTCTTGTAGTTTACTCCCTCAGTTGTGTCTGACTCTTGCAATCCCATGGACTATAGCACACTTAGCTCCTCTGCTCATGGGATTTCTCAAGCAAGAATACTGGAATGGGTTGCCATCTCCTCCTTCAGGGGAATCTTCCTTGACCCAGGGATCAAACTTGCAATTCCTGCATTGCAGATGGAGATTTACCCACGGAGCCAAGAAGGTGAGTGACTGAACTCTGTAGGTATCTGGGGGAAATATGCTCAGGTAGAAGGAATAACAAGACCAAATGTCCTCAGGCAGTGGGATATCTGGTGAGTGAAAGGCCCAGCCAGGAGGCCAGTGTGGCTGGAGAACAGGGAACAAGAGAGAAATAAATAGAAGAGACTGGAAGGGTCATGAGGAACCAGATTGTGTAAGACTGGCTGAGTTGTTTCAAGGACTTACAGTTCCACTCCAAGTCAAAGCGAAAAGTCCTGGCAGGGCTTTAAGCAAAGGAATGATAAGATCTTATACATGTCTTAAAGGCATGGCTCCAATGCCTTTTTGAGAATTTAAAAGAAAAATCCAAACAAAGAGTTATCCTTTACCTTAAAAACAAAGAATCCATAAAGTAGTATCTATCAATTGAAAAAAGAAATGCTTTGTCCTTTGTACAAAAATGTGGCTCCTTTGTTCTGGCATTTGGCAGAAAAATGGTCAAGTTGGAACTAATGTATCCACGCTCTCTAACCTGGATTCCCCTGCCTGGTTGTATTCTCGGAGCAGCCAGCTGGCTGGGATTAGAGGCTTCCTGCCCACCCCAGGGCAATGAAGGAAGTCCGTGGGCCTTGAGGGCTTATCATTGGCAAGTGTAAGTTGAGCAACTTCTCTCCCTGTTCCTGCTCCTACTAAGATGAAGACCAGCTTCATTTCAAGAGGAAATAAGCAGTATTTTTATGGACAAAAATAAAGTTTCTTTACTTCAATTACTTTCTCCCTAAAAAAATATATACAGCTTGCAAACCATCAGAGTAATACACAAGGTCCCAAAACTGACATCGGAGGCTTTGTCACCAAAGCCCTGCTCTTTCCCACATGTTCTATTTTTTTCTTAACACAATGAGCTTTAGCCAACCCGAAGAGCTATTTTCTGTTTCTTTTCTCATGCTATTTCTGTTTTTTTGCTCATGCTGTGTTCTGCCTGAAACACTTCCCTGATGCCCCATTTCTCCAGGTCCAAAATGAAGCTACAAAGTGGAAGGAGTGAAAACTTAAAGTGAGGAGCCCTGGGTGAAATTGTTAAACTTTGACCCCAGGAACTTAAACTTCCTCAGTCCATTTCTTTATTTGCCTCACAGAGGATGTTATGTACCAACTAGATAACAGAAGTGAAAGTCTTTATAGATTATAAAATAAAACCATCACATTTATTTAGTCAATAAATACTGATATCTATTTCACTGAAGGAGACAGATCGAGGGGAATTGAGGGAAGGTGGGAAGATACTTAGGAATAAGAAAACTCAGTGGTAAGTGCTGTCACAGAGGGGGTCTATGACTACTTAAGGAGGTTTTCCTCCCCTGCATCTGGTCATACAGTGGGGGGAAAGTAGTCAGTCCTGCCTCTAACATTCACAGGGTTTGGGACAAGAACACAAAATGAGACCCATGTCACATACCTCGTAACAACAAAATTGCAAAATACCAGTAAAACTATGGTTTTCACACAACTTGAAAGTCTGAAAAACACCAGAGTTAGCTGAATTCAATTACTGTGACACAGGTTCATTGTTCTATTTATAGACTGGTGTTGTAACAAGTAATAAAGACAAACCTAGTTAGCAAATAATCATGCGTTCTATTAAATTTATTTTTATTGTCTTCATTTTGACAAAGTCACTAAATGAAGTTGCTCTAAGTGTAAAATGGGCTTCTCTGGTGGCTCACTCGGTTAAGAATCTGCCCGCAATGCGGGAGACCTGGGTTCCATCCCTGGGTGGGGAAGATCCCCTGGAGGAGGGCATAGCAACCCACTCCAGTATTCTTGCCTGGAGAATCCCCGTGGACAGAGAAGCCGGGCAGGCTGCAATCAATGGGGTTGCAAAGAGTTTTACACAACTGAGTGACTAAGCACAGCACATAAGTATAAAATACACACAGAATTGGAGGACTTGCTACCCCTCAAAAGAAGGTAAAATAGCTCATGAATTTTTGTGTTGATTAAATATTGACATGATAATATTTTATAAGGATTGGATTAAGTAAGACATTATTAAACTTTAAAAAACCATATATAGCACATATTGACTTTCATATATTTTAGATAAAGCTAAGCACTGAGCAGTCTCATGCTAATTTAGGATAAACCTTTCATTTTATTTCTGAGGCAGGGAAGATGATGGAACATTTTGGTGATCTCTGTTCCTTCAACTCTTTCCTTGAACAGACATAAGGAGAACACATCAGGAGTAAGGACTGCAGCTTGAGAAGCTGACTTAGTCTAAGTCCAACTTTGGCCATGTTTTGCCCCAGGTCTCCCTACCTAGAGAGTAACTATGAGCCTGAGTATTACGAGGAGGGAAGGTGGGGGAGGACTCTGAAAAACATTGGCCCTGTGAACAGGAAGAGTCTGAACACCTAGAGGGCTGCATGATCTCACAGCTCCCAGAAAAACCCCTTCCTCACAGAAACTTGAAATCCCGGAAAGAATTTCTTTCTAAAGTCACAGGAGGAAAGGGACAGCATGCAAACTGTGTGTGTGTGTGTGTATGTGTGTGTGTGTGTGTGTGTGTGTTAGTTGCTCAGTCATGTCTGACTCTTTGTGAGCCCTGGACTGCAGCCTGGCAGGCTCCTCTGTCCATGGAATTCTCCAGGCAAGAATACTGGAGTGGGTTGCCATTCCCTTCTCCAGGGGATCTTCCCAACCCAGGGATCGAACCTGAGTCCCACATTGCGGGCGGATTCTTTACTGTCTGAGCCAGCAGGGAAGCCCAGCATCCAAACTACATCCCATAAAACTGTATTTCATGTTTTATGTCAGTCAAATTGTATCTGTGAAATCAAGGACTTCAGAGCTCCCAGAAATAACCTTGAAATTGAAAAGTACTTGTAAATGACTTACAGTCTGACAGACGCATTATGTACCTTTAATCATGGCACTGGTATAAATTATTACCCAACTAATTTAAGTAAAAGCAGATTCAGGTAACTCTAGATTGACATTTGTAAATATTTCCCTTTTAATCTGGACTCTTTAGGTGTGGCAGTAACCCAGGGATTTAGAACATTCAAGATGTGTGTGCATAGGGTAGGGCTTGGAGTTTGCTCACAGAGGCAGGGAATTGAATTTCTTCCCACCAGAAATGGAGAGTTGGAGAAAAGGTGTGAGATTGGCTCGTCCCATTGGACAGTCCAGGAAGAATGGAGAAAAAGATTCAATGTGCACTTCTTAACATGACTTGGAGCAGAACAACAGGCCAAGAAACCAAACAGGCAAAGATGTGCCAGATAGATGAAGACAGAGAGGAAAAAGAACCTGTTGATATTGGGTAGCTAGTCAGCTGCTGTCAGAGAATATTGTTTGTCCTGTGGGATACAAAAAAAACACAATGCAACTGGTCTTCCAGCAGGTGGGGTTACAGCTCTCCTCTTCCCAAACTGTTTACTTCCATGTGTAGTTGGCTTTAGACAGGTAGAAAGGTAAGTGAGAGAAAAAGGATCAGATCAGGAAGGACTAAAGCATCACATTTAAACTGAGGTTAAATGTAATTAACCTTATTAATTAATTACATTATTAATTACATAAGTATATTAATTAAATGTAATTAATAATGATATCAGGGCTCAGATGGATATTAACTTAGAGAAAGGCAGGGCAGACTTCCTCCCTGAAATTCTTTTATGTTTTCAGATGTACATTTTACTGCCTGTAACCGTCAGAGATAGCCTGTTTGTGATTCATCTTTCTGGAGGGCAGATATGCAGATGTACATTGATATTTACTTTTGTTCTTTCTTTAGTCAACAAGTCGTGTCCAACTGTTTGCAATCCCATGACTGTAGCCTATCAGGCTCCCCTGTCCATGGAATTTTCCAAGCAAGAATACTGGAGTGGGTTGCCATTTCCTTCTCCAGGGGATAGTCCCAACCCAGGGATTGAACCCCTGTCTCCTGCATTGCAGGCAGATGCTTTACCCTCTGAGCCACCAGGGAAGCTCTAATTACATAAGTATATTTATTAAATGTAATTAATAATGATATCAGGGTTCAAATGGATATTAACTTAGAGAAAGGCAGGGTGAACTTCCTCCCTGAAATTCTTTTATATTTTCAGATGTACATTTTACTGCCTGTAACCATCAGAGGTAGCCTGTTTGTGACTCTTCTTTCTGGAGGGCATATAGTCAGATGTACATTGATATTTACTTTTTTCCCTTCTTTAGTCAACAAATATTCACTGGACTTTTTCTTCTGGTTACAGCACAATGAAAAATGAAAACAGGAAACTTTCTAATCTTTTGACTCATATCTTTTTATGATATACTTTAAAAATAATTTTTCTAATTAAAGATTTCTCAAAGAGGTAATATTTGAATGAGCACTTTATAGACTTTGAACATGGAGAATGGTTACTTTACTTTTTCTTCTAGTCCAATAATTTCTTCCAGTCCAAAACTGCTTTTTCAGCAATTTTGAAAACTGCAAAAAACTTTTACTTACAAATCATATCTGGGCAAAAGGTACTTGATAATTATTAAACTGGCTACAAGAGAGGATTGAGATTAAAAAAGATAGGCTAAAGAACTAAACAGACATTTCTCCGAAGAAGACATACAGATGGCTAACAAACACATGAAAAGATGCTCAACATCACTCATTATCAGAGAAATGCAAATCAAAACCACAATGAGGTACCATTACACGCCAGTCAGGATGGCTGCTATCCAAAAGTCTACAAGCAATAAATGCTGGAGAGGGTGTGGAGAAAAGGGAACCCTCTTACACTGTTGGTGGGAATGCAAACTAGTACAGCCACTATGGAGAACAGTGTGGAGATTCCTTAAAAAACTGGAAATAGAACTGCCATATGACCCAGCAATCCCACTCCTGGGCATACGCACCGAGGAAACCAGATCTGAAAGAGACACGTGCACCCCAATGTTCATCGCAGCACTGTTTATAATAGCCAGGACATGGAAGCAACCTAGATGCCCATCAGCAGATGAATGGATAAGAAAGCTATGGTATATATACACCATGGGATATTACTCAGCCATTAAAAAGAATTCATTTGAATCAGTTCTAATGAGATGGATGAAACTGGAGCCCATTATACAGAGTGAAGTAAGCCAGAAAGATAAAGACCTACACAGTATACTAGTATACGCATATACTAACAGTATACAGTATAGCTGTAACTGGAATAGAAAGATGGTAACGATAACCCTATATGCAAGACAGAAAAAGAAACACAGATGTATAGAACAGACTTTTGGACTCTGTGGGAGAAGGCGAGGGTGGGATGATCTGAGAGACTAGCATTGAGACATGTATATTATCAAGTGTGAAACAGATCGCCAGCACAGGTTGGATGCATGAGACAAGTGCTCAGGGCTGGTGCACTGGGATGATCCAGAGGGATGGGATGGAGAGGGAGGCGGGAGGGGGGTTCAGGATGGGGAACACATGTAAATCCATGGCTGATTCATGTCAATGTATGGCAAAAACTACTACAATATTGTAAAGTAATTAGCCTCCAACTAATAAAAATAAATGGAAAAAAAAAAGAAAAGAAAAGAGACAGAGGCTAGAAAGAAAATAAAGCACCAGTTCTGCTGTTAAATAAAAAAAAAAAGGTAGGCCATTCTGCATATTATTAAAAGGAGGGCAGGGAACAGGGGCACCTGCCAGTCATTTTCAGTAAAGTATTTTGAATCTAAACTTCCCACAGGCCTGAGACATAACTTTATCATTATAAAAGGTTATTTTTAATTAAAAAATATACATACTTTTTTATAGATTCATTGGTTTTCATTGCATACACAATAAAATCATGCATTAAAAAATGTAAATAATTATACTAAAGTGCTACTGGTATGTGTGTTCATGTGATGAGATGCGTTCTTCCCTCATTCTTCTGCTTTCTAACTTTTAGACTTTCTTCTATGATATAAGTAACATATTAGGAGGAGCCTGGAGGGAGGAGCTTCTCTGGCCACTCAGCAGAAAGAATCCACCTGCAATGAAGGAGCCTCAGGAGACATGGGTTCAATCCCAGGATCAGGAAGATCCCCTGGAGGAGGGCACGGCAACCCACTCCAGGATTCCTGCCTGGAGAATCCCATGGACAGAGGAGCCTGGAGGGCTACCGTCCATAGGGTTGCAAAGAGTTGTATACGACTGAAGTGGCTGAGCATACCATGGAGGAGGGGGAGGTCCTTGCACCTACTCATGACATTCTCCTGGGGAAATCTCAGATCTCTATCAATCTGTTGGCTTCTTCTCTCATCTGCTGATCAAGCCGGAGGAAATTCTAAGCCTCTAAAGATTAGTGTGTCTCCCCAAGGGGCTACCGTCAAGCTTCTCAGGACCTCAGTACCAGCCACTCTTTTTTTCTCCCAAGCCTCTCTCTCCTACTGCCTGAGGGTCATTTCAGTCCTACACTTCCCCGAACCCTCTGTTTCATATGCCCTCCTTGTTTTGAACAGTTTACCTTATCTTATTTTTAACTGAAAGAAAAGAAAAATAGAAATCTGTCTGCAAGAACTGTGTCAGCTTTCTCTGCATACTCACATGACACCATCGCTCCCGCCTCCTCTCAAAGGGTGGCTCTTTCTCCACGTGCCCTAACAATCTCTTTCAGTTTCTACCCTGTTCTAGACAAGGGAGACCGTAGAGCTTATACTCTACTAAAAAGTTCATTGTTGGCAATTCCAACCCTGAGTAAATCTAGTGTCATCTGTTCCCAGACAGGAGGAGTACCTGCAGTAAACAGTCACTGGAGCAGAAAAGGGCCTCGATGGTTACAACAGTTTCATGTTTCTCCTTTATTTATTTAACAAATATTGAATGTCCGCCTAAGTGTTTACCATCAAGAGGGAGGACACATATTAAACCAGTAATTACACAGATCATTAGTTAATTATATTCTATGAAATGCTCTGAAGGAAAGATACAGGATGTTAAGAGCATATAACTAGGGGACTTTGCATAAACTAGCACATTAAAAAAGCCTTCCCTGAGAAAATGTCAGTTAATTGAGAGGTGGAGGATGAGTAGGAGTTTGTTAAGCAAATCAACAGGGAAAAGTCCTTCTAGGCAAAGTGATCAAAAAGCCTCGCATGAAACTGGAAAGATATAAAGATTGAAAGTAGGTCAGGGTGGCTAGAGTTTATTGATGAAGGACAGGAAAGGGTAAAAAAGGAGTTTCATAGGTATGCTGGGACCAGATCTTTGAGGAGCCTGGTCTTTTCCTATGATCTTATCCTATGACTTGGGCTTTCTTGGTGGCTCAATGGGTGAAGAATCTGCCTGCAATGCAGGAGACGCGGTTTCAATCCCCAGGTTGGGAAGATCCCCTGGAGAAGGGAACGGCTACCCACTCCAGGATTTTTGCCTGGAGAATTCCATGGACAGAAGAGCCTGGCAGGCTAAAGTACATGGAGTCGCAAAGAGTTGAACATGACTGAGTGACTAACACTTTGACTTTCACTTTATCCTATGAGAAGTGGAAAGCCACTGAAGGATTTAAATCAAGACTGACCTTATTTACATTGTTTTTAAAAGTCGATTTCAGATTTTTTCTTACCAACACCAACTAAAACACTGATTTAATTCATAAAAAACTCTAACAAATTTCAAGAATGTGTTCCTCTTGGCTTTCCTTTCTGGTTATCTAAATCCCACTTCATTGAACACACAGTTCACCATTACTTCCACAAAGTCTTCTTTGACCATTTCAGGGCTGAGTTATTTATAATTTTGTGAATTCTTAGAGCCATTGCAGCCTTGCTGTCCCCCTACCAGAATATTAGCTTCTGGAGGACAGGAATTACTATCTACTGTCTTCACTGATCTATCCCTATCACATAAAACAGGACCTGGCCATGACTGGTGTTCCACTCAGTTCAGTTCAGTTCAGTCACTCAGTCATGTCTGACTCTTTGCGACCCCATGGACTGCAGCACTCCAGGCCTTCCTGTCCATCACCAACTCCCAGAGTTTACTCAAACTCATGTCCATTGAGTCAGTGATGCCATCCAACCATCTCATCCTCTGTCATCCCCTTCTCCTCCAGCCTTCAATCTTTCCCAGCATCAGGGGCTTTTCAAATGAGTCACATCAGGTGGCCAAAGTATTGGAGTTTCAGCTTCAACATCAGTCTTTCCAATGAATATTCAGGCCTGATTTCCTTTAGGATGAACTTGTTGGATCTCCTTGCAGTCCAAGGGACTCTCAAGAGTCTTCTCCAACACCACAGTTCAAAAGCATCAATTCTTTGGTGCTCAGCTTTCTTTATAGTCCAACTCTCACATCCATACATGACTACTGGAAAAACTATAGCCTTGACTAAATGGACCTTTGTTGGCAAAGTAATGTCTCTGCTTTTAATATGTTGTTTAGGTTGGTCATAACTTTTCTTCCAGGGAGAAAGTGTCTTTTAATTTCATGGTAGCAGTCACCATCTACAGTGATTTTGGAGGGGCCCAAAATAAAGTCTGCCACTGTTTCCACTATTTCCCCATCTATTTGCCATGAAGTGATGGGACCAGATGCCATGATCTTAGTTTTTTGAATGTTGAGTTTTAAGTCAACGTTTTCATTCTCCTCTTTCACTTTCATCGAGAGGCTCTTTAGTTCTTCTTCACTTTCTTACATCAGGGTGGTGTCATCTGCATATCTGAGGTTATTAATATTCCTCCCGTCAATCTTGATTCCAGTTTGTGCTTCATCCAGCCCAGCATTTCTCATGATGTACTCTGCATATAAGTTAAATAAGCAGGGTGACAATATACAGCCTTGACATACTCCTTTTCCTATCTGGAACCAGTCTGTTGTTCCATGTCCATTTCTAACTGTTGCTTCCTGACCTGCATACAGGTTTCTCAAGAGGCAGGTCAGGTGGTCTGGTATTCTCTTCTCTTTCAGAATTTTTCAGTTTGTGGTAATCCACACAGTCAAAGGCTTTGGCATAGTCAATAAAGCAGAAATAGATGTTTTTCTGGAACTCTCTTGCTTTTTCGATAATCCAGCGGATGTTGGCGATTTGATCTCTGGTTCCTCTGCCTTTTCTAAAACCAGTTTGAACATCTGGAAGTTCACAGTTCGTGTATTGTTGAAGCCTGGCTTGGAGAATTTTGAGCATTACGTTACTAGTGTGGGAGATGAGTGCAATTGTGTGGTAGTTTGAGCATTCTTTGGCATGGCCTTTTTTCGGGATTGGAATGAAAACTGACCTTTTCCAGTCCTTTGGCCACTGCTGAATTTTCCAGATTTGCTGGCATATTGATTGCAGCACTTTCACAGCGTCATCTTTTAGGATTTGAAAGAGCTCAACTGGGAATTCCATCACCTCCACTAACTTTGTTCCTAGTGATGCTTCCTAAGGCCCACTTGACTTCACATTCCAGGGTGTCTGGCTCTAGGTGAGTGATCACACCATCATAATTATCTGGGTTGTGAAGATCTTTTTTGTATAGTTTTTCTGTGTATTCTTGTCACCTCTTCTTAATATCTTCTGATTCTGTTAGGTCCATACCATTTCTGTCCTTTATTGTGCCCATCTTTGCAGGAAATGTTCCCTTGGTATCTCTAATTTTCTTGAAGAGATCTTTAGTCTTTTCCATTCTATTGTTTTCCTCTATTTCTTTGCACTGTTCACTGAGGAAGGCTTTCTTATCTCTCCTTGCTATTCTTTGGAACTCTGCATTCAAATGGGACTATCTTTCCTTTGCTCCTTTTCTTTTTGCTTCTCTTATTTTCACAGCCATTTGTAAGGTCTCCTCAGACAGCCATTTTGCCTTTTGGCATTTCTTTTTCTTGGGGACGGTCTTGATCCCTGTCTCCTGTGTAGTGTCACGAACCTCCATCCATAGTTCATCAGGCACTGTATCAGATCTAGTCCTTTAAATCTATTTCCCACTTCCACTGTATAATCATAAGGGATTTGATTTAGGTCATACCTGAATGGTCTAGTGGTTTTCCCTACTTTCTTCAATTTAAGTCTGAATTTGGCAATAAAGAGTTCATGATCTGAGCCACAGTCAGCTCCCGGTCTTGCTTTTGCTGACTGTATAGAGCTTCTCCACCTTTGGCTGCAAAGAATATAATCAGTCTGATTTTAGTATTGACCTTCTGGTGATGTCCACGTGTAGAGTCTTCTCTTGTGTTGCTGGAAGAGGGTGTTTGCTATGTGTGTTCTCTTTATAAAACTCTAATAGCCTTTGCCCTGCTTCATTCCGTACTCCAAGGCCAAATTTGCCTGTTACTCCAGGTGTTTCTTGACTTCCTACTTTGCATTCTAGTCCCCTATAATGAAAAGGACATCTTTTGGGGGCGTTATTTCTAGAAGGTCTTGTAGGTCTTCACAAAACCTTTCAACTTCAGTTCCTTCAGCATTACTCGTCAGGGCAGAGACTTGGATTACTGTGATATTGAATGGTTTGTCTTGGAAACGAACAGAGCTCATTCTGTTTTTTGAGATTGCATCCAAGTACTGCATTTTGGATTCTTGTTGACTATGATGGCTACTCCATTTCTTCTAAGAGATTCTTGCCCACAGTAGTAGATATAATGGCCATCTGAGTTAAATTTATCCATTCTAGTCCATTTTAGTTTGCTGATTCCTTCTTGCCATCTCCTGTTTGACCACTTCCAATTTGCCTTGATTCATGGACCTAATATTCCAGTTTGCTAAGCAATATTGCTTTTTACACCATCAGATCTTGCTTCCATCACCAGTCACATCCACAACTGGGTGTTGTTTTTGCTTTGACTCCATCCCTTCATTCGATCTGGAGTTATTTCTCCACTGATCTCCAGTAGCATATTGGGCACCTACCAACCTTGGGGGGTTCATCTTTCAGTGTCCTGTCTTTTTGCCTTTTCATACTGTTCATGGGGTTCTCAAGGCAAGAATACTGAAGTGGTTTGCCATTCCCTTCTCCAGTGGAATTTTGTCAAGCAGCGGCTGCGCAGCCCTGTAGCGAGTGGCCAGTGAGAAGAAAACCAACGTCCAAGGTCAGAGAAACCCCAGTAAGACGGTAGGTGATGGAGCGGCTGTGAGGAGATACCCCACACCCAAGGGCAAAGGAGAAGCCCCAGCAAGATGGTAGGAGTGGCAAATTTGCATTCCTGCCAGAGAAGCTCAGAGGGCTTGGGCAGGCCTTGTGCGCACTGGGGCCCAGAGGCCCCACAGAGACTGGGACAGAACTATATTTGAGCGTCTCCTGCGGAGGTACGGGTCAGCAGGGGACTGCCGCAGGGACAGGGTCTCTGGGTGCAGCAGACTTGGGTAAGCCATAAGCCCTTTTGGAGGAGGTTGCCACTGACCCCACTGTAGAGCTGCCAGAGCTTGCACAGGACTTGGAAGTATACTCGTGGAGGGCACAGGGGGAGCCTTGTGTGCACCAGTACCCAGGTGAAGGGAGTGGTGACCCCATGGGAGACTGACCCAGACTTGCCCGTGAGTGTCCGAGAGTCTCCAGTGGAGGTGTGGATCGGTGGTGGCCTGCTACAGGGCTGTGGGCACTGAGTGTACCAGCGTGAGCATGGGATCTTTGGAAGGAGGTTTCCATTGTCTTCATTACCTCCACCATAGCTTGGCCCCAGGTAGCTAGCAGGGAGGGAACACAACTCCACCCATCAACAGAAATTTGGATTAAAGATTTACTGAGCATGGCCCCGCCCATCAGAACAAGACCCAGTTTCACCCTCAGTCAGTGTCTCCCATCAGGAAGCTTTCATGAGCCTCTTATCCTTCACCATCAGAAAGCAGACAGACTGAAAACCACAATCACAGAAAACGAACCAATCTAATCACATGCACCACAGCCTTGTCTAATTCAATGAAACTATGAGCCATGGCATGTAGGGCTACCCAGGATGGACGGGTCTCGGTGGAGAGTTCTGACAAAATGTGGTCCACAAAATGTGGTGTTGGGCTAGGATTTGCTAAATGAAAGAATGTATTGCCCTCAGTAAGTTTTTGGGATTCAGTATTTGTTATATTCAGTTTTGAAGTAAGCTCTATTAATTTCTTATTAAATCTATTTTGGCTGAAAAAAAAAAAACCACAAAAATTCTGGCAAAATTAAAAAAAAATGCACATTTGTTTACAATATATATATTGATATCTTCATAAATATCCTGCTTCACATCTCATTTATATATCCTATAGTAAATTATACACGGGCTTCCCAGGTGGCTCAGCAGCGAAGAACCCATCTGCAAATGCAGGAGACGCGGGCTTGATCCCCGGGTCAGGAAGATCCCCTGGAGAAGGAAATGGCAACCCACTCCAGTATTGTTGCTTGGGAAATCCCATGGACAGCCTGGCAGGCTACAGTCCATGTTGTCGCAAAGAGTCAGACACAATTTAGGGACTGAGCATGCAAGCAAATCATACATATTATTAAATAAATGTTTACGCAAAGCAGAACAGTTTTAAAGATACAAAGGTACAGTATTGAAGAAAATGCTGCACAATCAGATTCCAAGAAATATAAGAACCGGGGTATCTCTGGGAATCTCAGCCACAGACACTCTCCATGGTCTTTTTAGGGCCCTACCTCTGTGTTTGTGTCACTTCACTTCAGATTGAGATTTCTAAGAGATGGCAGCACAGTATGAAGTACATGCATTGTTGCCCTGCACCTCCTTTGAATTGGGATGAAGGAAGGAAAACTTCCCAAAGAAAAGTGAGGTGCTGCTAACAGGCACTGGAACAGCTGACAAGGGAGCATCTGCAATAAACAACACACAGCTGACCCTCCAAACCCACATCCTCTGATTCAATTAACCACAGATCAAAACTATTTAGAAAAAAACATTACAGAAGATTTCCATAAGCAAAACTTGATAGTGCCACATTCTGAGAACTATTTTTTTTTATATTTTAATTTTTTTTCATTTATTTTTATTAGTTGGAGGCTAATTACTTTACATATATATTATATTATAGTATTATTATATATTAAGTAATCTAGAGATGATTTAACATGTACAGGAGGATGTACAAGGGACATATGCAAATACTACATCATTTTATGTAGGGTACTTGAGCTTCCTTGAATTTTAGTATCTGTGGGCAGGAGGGAGGGTGGTAGGTCCTGGAACCAATCCCCAGTGGAAACAGAAGAATGGCTGTGTTCACGTTACCACGATGCAGTGTCTCTTCCTTTAGTTATATGTTGTAATAGACAAAGTGTAGGTACGAAGAGGGGCTTCCCAAGTGGCGCTAGTGGTAAAGAACTCGCGTGCCAGTGCTAGAAACATAATGAGACGTGGGTTCGATCCCTGGTCATGAAGATCCCCTGGAGGAGGGCATGGCAACCCACTCCAGTGTTCTTGCCTGGAGAATCCCATGGACAGAGGAGCCTGGCAGGCTGCAATCCATAGGGTCACAAAGAGCTGGACACAACTGAAGTGACTTAGCAGGTACAAAGAAGCTTCAGTTCCTGAAAACATAAAACACTATGGAACTATCATCTGTATTTGTATTAACAAGTATTATAATTAATAATTTATTTATAATTATAAATTATAAATGTATAAATTATAAATTATGAATAAAATTATTCATATTAAGATGTAGATGAATTCTAAAAATGACCACAAACTCTTTCTATCCCTGAACCCATGTCCTTGCAATTTGACTTTACAAGTCCTCCCATTAAAGGTGGAATCTGTTTTATCACCTTTGATTTGAGCATTACCAAAGGAGACATGAGAAACAGAAGCTTGACAAAAACTTGCACATTGAAGCTTGCCCGTGTGAACAAGCACACATAGTCAAGACAAGGATGATAAATTGCATAGAGAGGCCATATCAGACCAGCCTCCAGCCAACCTGACTTACTTAACAGCAGACACATGAGTAAGAACTGAAGACTCACAGATTGGTGAAGTTCAAACAAAATTTCATGAGCCAAATAAATGTTGCATGTGTGCTAAGTCGCTTCAGTTGTGTCCAGCTCTGTGCAGCCCCATGGACTGCTGCCCACCAGGCTCCTCTGCCTAAGAATTCTCCAGGCAAGAATACTGGAGTGGGTTGCCATTATTTTCCCAACCCAGGGATTGGGAAATCCTGCATTGCAGGCAGATTCTTTACCCTCAATATTACTCACAGAAAAACCCAAGAGCACTAATTTCAAAACTGTTTCTTTGTCTGTTACAAGATTGTATTCAGATGTGCACCCCACACTATTTAAGTTGCATTACTTAAAGAGCTATGATAAGAGCCCTATAACCTGCATATTGCACTAAAGAAATGAATTGAGTCAGATTGCAATTTCATTGTGCAACAGCTAATCTTAGAATCAGGGTCTATTATTCTATTTCCAAATTCACCTAATCTTTGTATTCTAATGCTATCTAACTTAATATACAGTATTGCATGCTGAGAAGGAGAAAATCATGATTAAATCGTGATACAAAGATCATATTAAGAAAAACAACAGGTGGTGCTCCGAATTGTTTAAAAATCAGTGATGAAAGCCAGTTTCGACAGTTGACAGTGGTGGCAGGTGTTGAGCTACATCACCAGAACTGTTGGGTGTACAAGCTAACGAGCCGCAGATGTCCAGCAGACAAATGTAGACTCCACAGTTGCTCCCATCATATTAGCAATATTTAACTGTGTGATTATCACCTTAGTCCTTGTTAACATGCTCTAGATGCCAAGGAAAGTATTCTAAGCCAGCATGATATTCTCTGATTTACAAGTTCCATCAGAGATTTCTTAGTGTTGATTTTTTTTTAATCCACCAAAGTATGATGATATTTTAAAACGAGCTGCACATTTGTTAAAAAGAGAGCACTTTAATATTTTTCCTTAGTGGCAAAGCAAGCAATAATGAGGAATAGATCCAGAATGCCAGAGTAAATCTTTCATTTATGTTTTGAATGTTAAAAAGTAAAATGTTTTAAATGGCTCCCTGTGGGCTAAGTCATTTCAGTGGTGTCCTACTCCTTGCGACCCTATGGACCATGTCAGGCTCCTCTGTCCATGGGATTCTCCAGGCTAGAATACTGGAGTGGATTACCAGTCCCTTCTCCAGGGGATCTTCCTGACCCAGGGATAGAAACTGAGTCTCTTGCTTCTCTTGCATTGGCAGATAAGTTCTTTACCACTAGCACCACCTGGGAAGCCCCAAATGGCTCCATAGAGCTGATGAAATAAGAGTTAACTGATTGCAGAACTGGGGTAAGGAAGGTAGAAGATGAGCATGGAACCCATTGTTGTACCAGAAATTAAGGATGAGCTCATGAAAAAGGGAAAAAAACAGAATAGGGGCACAAAAAAATCTTACAGAGGCCAGCCTGAAGTGTCTCCACTTTGGCAATCTGAGACATTTTAATTATTCAAGTAAATAAAGATAGTAATACCATCAAATGAAATAGGAATCCATGGGTCCACATTAGAGATAGATAAACAGAGGAAAGGAAAAACCTGTTCTTAGAGTAGAATGACAACTTATTTCACTGGAGTTGTGAATCATTTTGCCTCCATATTAAATATTGATTTGGGCAAGAATAATCAATTGTTGTTGTTGTTGTTTAGTCACTAAGTCGTGTCCAGCTCTGAGACTCATGGACTGCAGGACACCAGGCTCCTCTGTCCTCCACTGTCTCCTGAAGTTTGCTCAAATTCATGTCCAGTGAATCAGCGATGTTATCTAACCATCTCATCCTCTGCCACCCCCTTCTCCTTTGGCCTTCAATCTTTCCCAGCATCAGGGTCTTTTCCAGTGACCCACTCTTTGCAACAAGTGGCCAAAGTATTGGAGCTTCAACTTCATCAGTCCTTCCAATGAATATTCAGGGCTGATTTCCTTTGGGATTGACTGGTTTGATCTCCTTGCAGTCCAAAGGACTCTCAAGAGTCTTCTCCAGCACCACGAATCAAAAGAATAAACTCTTTGGTGTTCAAAATTTTTTGGTTCAAATCTCACATTCCTACATGACTACTGGAAAAACCATTGCCTTGACTATACAGACATTTGTCAGCAAAGTGATATCTTTGATTTTCAATACGCTGTGTAGGTTTGTCATAGCTTTCCTTCCAAGGAGCAAGCATCTTTTAATTTCATGGCTATAGTCACCATCTGCAGTGATTTTGGAGCCCAAGAAAATAATCAATAGATGGATATGAAAGCAGGGGTTAGGGAATGAGTTTGATGGGTTTGATGAACAGCAGAATGGTTTCAACCCCTTGGATTGTTTATTAGTTTCAAGGAGGAAGTTAGTAAGGATATAGTGGAGAAACCAGACAACAAATTGACCAGTGATCGAAATTAACGTCACCAAAGAGGGATTAGTGGACGTCATGTGATTCTAGATATGACACCCTAAAAAGAATGCAACATCACTTTCTTAGCATTCTGGCCAGGAAGGCATTACCTGAAGATATGAAAAAACCTCAGGCAAATAAATATTCAGGAAAATTCTATGAAATAACTTTGCTATAGTCTTCAAAATATCAGTCTCATAGACTAATGAAATATTTCAGATGATAGAATAGAGAGATGTGACAACTTTCTGAAATGTATGAGCCTAGACTAGTCTTGGTCTTATACTGAAAGGAATAAGACCCTATAAACATTATGAGAAAATTGTCCAAAGTGTAATATAAATTGTTGATTTGATAAAACTGTTGTGTCAACACTAAATTTACTGAGTGTGATATTTTAGCAATATAAACTATTCCAATTTTTCTTATAACTTTTCTATAATTTGGAACTATTTTAAAATAAAGGGTTAGAAAAAGAAAACTATAAGAAATACATTACATCATTCTATTCCAATAGCTCATAGTACTTCATAAGAGATTACTTCATGTAGATACATACATAGAAGAATACATATTTACACCATATTTACACCAAATTAGAGAACCAAGTTGGTAATATAAAGTAGTTAACTTTTTAATATAATTAAAAGATTTATTTCCCCCACCATGATCTAATTTATTTTTAATATGTGCGTTGCAACTCTGTTCTGACCCTATCCATCTGCATCCATTCTAATTTCAATTGTTTTAATAACTAGCATTGCAAGTCACGGGCTTCCCAGGTGGTGCACTGATAAAGAATCCACCTGCCAAGCTGGAGACGCAGGTTCAGTTCCTAGGTCAGGAAAATCACCAGGTCAGGAAGATCCCCTGGAGTAGGAAATGACAACCCACACATATATTCTTGCCTGGGATAACAGCTTGAACAGAGGAGCCTGGCAAGCTGTACAGTCTTTGTGGTTGCAAAGAGTTGGACACGATACCACTTAGCAACTAAACAACAACAACAGAATTCCAAGTTATTTGTGTAACTGCTTAAACTAATTAAAAAATGGATAATACTAGAAAGCTGGACCACACTTCTCTTTAAGCCCTCTGAGTTAATTAAATAAGTGTGGTAGAAATACAGTCCAGATTTCCAGTACAGTTATTATTCCAGTATACTCTATAGTGTATAGTGTATACGCTCACTCTGCCGTGTCCAATTCTTTGCGACCTCATGGGCTTTCCAGACAAGAATGTTGGAATGGGTTGCCATTTCCTCCTCCAGGGGATCTTCCCCACTCATGGATCAAACCCATGCTCGTGGGTCTCCTGAATTGCAGGCGGATTCTTTACTGGTCTGCCGTACGGAAAGCCTTATTATTATCAGTAGCAGGAAATAAAGTCTTTCTTTTTTTAAAGCTAGTGGCTGCCACTGTATTTTCCTATTCTTTTATTTCCTGACTACTAACAACAAAGCAAGACCATCTATATTGGTGGAAACTTCTTTTAACTACTGGAAAAGCAGAATAAGAATTGTTCTACAATTGACCTCAGGGTTTCATACATTCTCAGATGTTCTGAACTGACCTCTATGCTATATTCTTAGACTTGTTTAAGTATATATATATATATTTTTTTTTTTTTTACTTAATGCTGTATTTATTCTATTTCCTGAGCTAGAAAACCTGGAGTTTCTTTTTCTAGTGTTCATCCAGTTAAACCTCTTGATTACATCTGAGGTTGATTACATCTTTATTCTGCCCACATGAAACTGTTCATCATTTCCCAAATACTTTCAACCTTTGTGCTTTTGTACATGCCGTTACTTAGAAGGAAGGATTGTTCTTTCTGTCTGGCCAACTTCTCTCACCCTTTGTGCTCTGTCTCACATGTCCACATCATACTATGCAACACCCTCCCATGTGCTCCAACAACGATTCTATCATTTTTGTGGTATTCTGGTATTTTAATTTATCTATTTCCAGGCATGTCTGACACAGGAGATTGTGAAATCCTTCAGAATAGGGAACATCTCTTATACATCTTTATATCTCTCCCAGGGTGTGGAATGTGTTTCACGTGTTCAATAATTGTGGAATGAATGAATGTAAGAATGAATAAAAATAAACAAACAGATGAACAACAGTAAAATGAAATTAAAGAGCTAAGATCTCTGGGGGAAATCAGGGATGATGTAAGACTTTTTAGGAAATAAAGAGCTATAGGAATGTTCGGTTATTTGAAATTTACAGAATATCAATATATGTATGTGTCTGGTCATATGTACATTGCATTTTTTTTTTTGAATGGAAGTTCTCTGGGGTCCAGAAGAAGAGATTGTAGATCATACTTGAGAATGACTCAAATTATTGGCAGAAAGAAGGTCTGAGAGTTTGGTTATGATGAGGGGAAATGTGTCACTTAGGTCCTGGAAGGAAAGACTTTCTTCTCAACAATGACACCCCTCTTGCACAGCAACTCGCAGTGAGCTGTCTTTCAGCCTGTGACAATTCTTACCCTCTGGGACTTCCCTGGTGGCTCAGATGGTAAAGAATCTGCCTGCAATGCAGGAGACCTGGGTTCGATCCCTTGATCAGGAAGATCCCCTGGAGAAGGGAATGGCTACCCACTCCTGTATTCTTGCCTGAAGAATTCCATGGACAGAGGAACCTGGCGGGCTATCATCTATGGGATTGCAAAGAGTCAGACATGACTGAGCAACTGACACTTCCACACTTTACATGTTTCTATGGTGCAGATGATCTTTCTGTCATCATCCTTCTTTGTCCACCACTCTGAGTCCTGTAGCTAAGAATTACATGGCCTTGTTCTGTATAAAACCCTACAATTTCACTTTGGTTCATGGGATAGACTTGTATCACCACCACTGGCCAGGACTCAACTTCCTCCTATCCAAAATGAGAGAGAGGAACTCTAACAGTCCAGAAGCTTCCTTCTAGGTCTCAAATTGTGTGATTCTAATGATACTCATGATATTATCAGGCTATACTTGTGACAGGTTATCTGGTGGGTTGCCAGCTGAAAATCACTAGTCCGTCCCATGGATGAAAGCTCTGAGACTGGTAGTGACACCATAGCTCAAGGGGACTTTTTCAGTGGTTGAGCTGAGAGAAATCATCCTTCCAGTGAGCCTCCAGGGCTAGGTAGGCAACCATGTCACTGACAGTGTGCCGAGCTTTACTGCAGAAGACTAACCTCTCAGATGTCCTTCAGTCCACGTGGTCAACAGAGCTAAAAATCCTAAATAACTCCTAGGTCTCCTAGGCTCTGTTTTCACAGGTGTAAAAATAGAAGAACATTGTGGATGAGTTCTTTCATAAACCACAAAAATTGGAAAGACCAAGGCACAAGCTTCCACTGGAAAGAAAGGGTAGGAGTTTGTCATCTGCCTGGCCTGAGGGAGGCCATAGGATAATTGATATGCCCGTTATTTATAGCCAGGTGATGATATCAGGCTGGTCATTTGAGCTGTTTAAGAAAAAAATGTGTCTAATTCCTGAGTAAGTCCTGGATGGTATTTAAATGGTATCAAGCATCCAAATGAGAAAAGAAATTGTTGTGTGGTAAATAAATGGGACTATAAAGGAATTCCTATCAGCTTGATATTATGCAGGCAAAATAGCTTATAATTTAATGGAATATTATACATCCACACAGATCATGCTTGGCATTACCCAGATGTAGCCTTAGGCTTTGTCAGAGGTGACCCACTCAGAAAATTAGGAGCTTTGGGAGACAAGGTGGTGAATGAGTTGCCTATGAACTGGTTGCCTTGTTCATACATACGCTATTTCTATGAAGTTTTCATTTAGCAGACCAGCCGGCAGCCAGAAGACTACAGAGCTTCGCACCCTTGTCCTGCCAATTAATCTGTACGTGAGGAGTTCCTGGGTGCATGATGACTCCAAGACACTGGACTCTTAGTCACGGAAATAGCTACAGAATTGCAAAAAATGGGTGATACGCTCTACCCCACACTGTTGTTAGTGCTTTCTCTGTTTTTATTCAGTCACATTAAAGTGTCCAGAGATTTGTTGGCCCTATAAAATGTATGTTCTCATCCAAACACAATTTCTGACTTGTCTCTGTTCTCTTTCACAAAAGGTATTTTGTGTTCACTTATGGTATTAGTTCTAGTAGAGAAGAGAATATCAAAGTCTGTCTACTCTGCTGAATTAAATTCTAAGGGGAGTGCTATCAGTACATTTTTTAAGTAATTTTTTTAAATTTTTGGCTGTGCTGGATCTTTGTTGCTACATGGGATTCTCTCTAGTTGCAGCGAGTGGAAGCTACTTCCTAGTTGCGGTGCATGGGCTTCTCACTGCGATGGCTTACCTTGTCCTGGGGCAGAGGTTCTGGGGCACGTGGGCTCAGTAGTTGTGGCTCCTGGACTCTAGAGCACAGGCTTAATAGTTGTGGTGTATGGGCTTAGTTGCTTCACAGCATGTGAGATCTTCCTTGACCAAGGGTGGAACTCATATCTCCATATTGGCAAGGGGATTCTTACCCACTGAACCATCAGGGAAGCCAAGTGCATTTTTCTATAATGCAAGTATTAAATAAATTAAGATGCCATATATCTCTTCTTCAACATCTTTTAACAACTGTCACGTTGAAGTTTCCTTCTTCATTGTTGCTAATTTATGTCACCAATGATATCCAAAGGCAGCTCTTAAAAATATTGCTTGATTAATTTGCATTTGCCTCTCACAGAGAATTACCAGTGAATTGGTAACCTATGAAACTTGGAGATTCCTTTTTTTAAATTTTTGAATGCATTGACCATTTTTATTTTGCTTTGTGGAAACATACATTCACCAAGGGCTGTGTGATGCAGTTGATGGTGAAATGGAGAATATATCTTCTTGAAGGCTATTTATAACTCAGTGCTAAATATTTAATTACAGTGGAAATTCTGTATAGTTTAAGGCTTGGCTCTGAACTAGATTGTAAATATGGACCAGATTTGGAAATAAAACACTTTTTTCAAGTAAAAAGAGAAAAATTAATTTAAAAAAATACAATACAAGGGAGGAGACATGAAGAAAGAAAACAAAAGCAAATAAAGCCCAACGAGTTTTCCTGAAGTGAAGTTTCATCATTATAGTAAACTAACAAAACTACAGGTGAAACCTGGAGATTCTTCTCAAGTGAGCTTTTTAGCTTTTGAAAGAAACTAAAACCAAAACTAAGACAGAAATCTTTCTACATGGTAGAAAGAGTATGATTTTAAAACCCGACATCACTAGTTTGAATTCTAAGCGTGCTCCTTACTAGCTTCGTGCAGTGGGAAGAATTGAATGTCTGTTCCCTCACCTTTGATATAGGAAAACACTTTGCATGGGAAATATCTTTTGAAAGTTGAATGTGATAACCTGTCCAGCTCCTAGCACAGAGAGTCACAGACTAGCCACCAGTAAATATTAGTTCCTTGTCTATTCCTCCCTCCTTGTTCATAACCTTAGATTATCCCTTTTATTTTCTACATCCAGTAGAATGTTTTGAAGTCTAGACTGTTTGTAGACTTTACCCATTATTTTAGTTAGTTCCAAAATGCTTCACAGAAGAAATTGGCTTGAAGCAGATGCCAAGCAAGTGAGCCTGGGGAACACCGAGTCAGCATTCCGGGGAGAACTTGCTCTGTGTTAGGGGCTCTTATACTTGCCCAGTCTTGATGTGCAGCTGCACAGTAATAAGAATGAGAAAGAATTACAGTCTCTCCACTGAGAAAATTCTCAGAGGCATTTCCTTAAATGGTGTTGTTATGGTTTCTGGGCCAACAGTGCTGTGAAGCCAGTTTCTTATGATTGAATTGTATAATTGAGAAGCTCTTTTCAAAGGCATGCATTCAGCCTCCAATACAATGCATTCTTTATAAACTTTTGCTCTCAGCATAGCTCTGACATGGGGAAACTAGACTAGGAAGGGTGTTATTTTCCCACACAGTTGTACTCAGTTCTACAGGGAAAGATCAGTTAGTGACCATTTTGCCATAGTGTGGAGGTTAACAGTAAGAAGAGAGACTATTACTGCTTCTTCTGCTGGTACTACTATTCTTGATGCAAGTCAGAGAGCAAGACAGGCCCAGCTGATGTGCTAATTCATCAAGTCAATTTGGAAGCAGGAGATCTCCCTGGACTTCACCGTTAAACACCCAAACTTTCTGATTGTCTCCTGAACAATAGGGGGGAGCTCTAAATCGACTCAACTAAATTCTCTTTAAAATATATTTCTACCCATTGAATGAAGATAGAAAATAAAATTTTGTAAATCCAAAAATATTGCATATGTGATATAAAACATATATGGAAATATGGCAATTTCAGTTTTTTGTCAAATCATAATTAACCTGCACCTAAGGAATAGGGCACAGTAACAAATCAAGGTAATTATTTATATTTAATTTAATAAGGGTAAAAGGTTGAAAAGATTTCTTGCCTTTGAGTGATGTATCTTGAGATGCTTTTTAACATGTGAGCATTATATGTAAGATGATACTTCCTTGATCTCAGGTAAGGGGACTGATGCTGAGTTATATAGCCTAGTAGGACAGGATTATAAAGTCTATCTGTATAACACTATACATTATTCTGAGGGGAATAGAGAGCCTTTGAAGACCCAACTAAATGTCACAGCATGGCTATCCAACATGACAGATCTGGTATCTGACTATTTCAGGAAGGAATAATCAGTACTGTAGCCATTCCTAAATTTCTGTCATTTTATATATAATACATAAAATCTGATTAGTCCAAACTAGTTCTTATATCTGTACTGTAGGTGCAAAGAAGTTTGTGGGTGTGAATTCTCTGACATCTACCTTTGGAAAGCAGGACTCGTAGTGTGAGGAATTACAGAAATAAACCGAGGTATTCAAAGGAGTTGGCCAACCACAGATGAATGTCCACTCAGTGGCAGATTGGGGGAATAGGTGACGTGGATTTTCAAGGCAAGATGAAATTTCATCTGGAAATATTACATTTAAATGTTAGGTTGAATAGATAGGAAGACATACTTAATAGATTCTTTGGAATCAAGGTGTGATGTCCAAACTACAGGTATTATTGTCATTGTTTACTCTCTAAGTAAATGGACTCTTTGCGACCCTATGGACTGTAGCCCACCAGGCTTTTTTGTCCATGGAATTCCATTTCCTTCTCCAGGGGATCTTTCCAAACCAGGGATCAAACCTATATCTCCTGCGTGGCAGGAGGATTCTTCACTGCTGAGCCACTAGGGAAGCCCTGAAGTACAGGTATAGAGGTGAGAATATTTGTATATAATCTACAAATGTTGAAGATAAAATGTTGTAGGTAAAGCTGCCTAGAAAGTGATTTTTTAAAAAAGGAGGGGGGTGGGGGAAGAGTTGGGTGAAGGTGTGGGGAGCTAATAATGGAGCCCTGTAGAAGAGTTGCCCCCAAAAGAAATTTACCAATTAGTAAGGACAGTTTCACAACGGAAAGAACAGAACTCAACTTCCTTTGGAAGAATATAGGGAATATTAGGAGGTAAGGAGTTCTGCAAGGAAGAAGAGAAAAAGTTTTACATTACCCCTGATTGTCTGAGGAATTTTTCTGACCCTATACATGATGCAGAAGAAAGGACGTGGGTATTAGCTGAGTGGCCACCAGCAGGCCCATTGCACTATCTAGAATGACAGCACAGGCAAAGATCTTAACAGCAGATTTAAAGAATTCCCACCCCAGGTCCACACGGTTTAATACTGTTAACAGACATGAATTGTGTTTTACACAAGGTTTTTGTCTCTATAATTTCTTCTCTTCAAGTGTGTGTGTGTGTGTGTGTGTGTGTTTTGTGTGAATTACACTCGCCTGCAAAACAAATAAATAATGATTGAATGAACTGAGTTGGTCTAAAGAACACAACTGCTATTGAGGAGGAGACACAATAAACTTTACAAGCTTGTTCTGCTTCTTGAAAAACAAATGGCATCAGAAATTACGGCCTCAGTGACAAAGTCCTTGAACGTGGGTAATTAATAGATCCTTCTTGGGGGCCTAGGAATGAGAGTGCTAATCTTGGAGCCTTTTACATGTATTTGGGCTGCTTCAACCCCTGCTACTTTACCGGTTTATCTGCCCCTTTGTTGCATGCATTTCTAGCAGTTTTGGAACTTCTGTCACTTTCCCAGGTCGTGCTAGTGTTGAAGAACCCACCCGCCATTGCAGGAGACATAAGAGACATGGGTTCAATCCCTGGGTTGGGAAGATCCCCTGGAAGAGGGCATGGCAACCCACTCCAGTATTCTAGCCAGGAGAATCCCATGGACAGAGGAGTCTGGTGGGCTACAGTCCATAGGGTAGCAGAGTCAGAAACGACTGAAGTGACTTAGCACTCAGTCATGTGCTTATCACCAGACCCACCTTTCTCTGGGACACACCCTAATACCAGGAAGTATGGGTTCCTAAGGACTCTTATCTATTGAAAATGCCATTGGCAACATGCATGCATGCTCAGTCACTTTAGTCATGGCTGACTCTTTGCAACCCTATGAATTGTAGTCTGCCAGGCTTCTCTATCCATGGAATTCTCCAGGGAAGAATACTGGAGTGGGCTGCCATTTCCTCCTCCAGGGAATCTTCCCGACCCAGGGATCGAACCTGTCTCTTATGAATCCTGCATTGGCAGGTGAGTTCTTTACCATTAGCATCACTGGGAAGCCTCCACTGTCAACATAGCCATAGCTATTTGATCCAAGGATGGATTCCACAAACTGGGGTACACTATAAAACCTTACATTCCCTGCCTCCCCTATTTTTAATGCAAGTGCCTGGCTTAAGCTTTGATTCCTGAGGCATCCACTTCAAAGACACTTTCTAGAATAAACACATTGGCAGCCACAGGACTAGATAAAGAGCCCGGCCACCTCCTCCTACTAAGATCCCTTTGTTTTAAAGATCTTTGTTGATTTCAATAAGCGACTAGTTGGACCACTTGTTTTTTTCTCTTCTCAAACTTTCAAAATTCCAACTCCTATATTTTAAATATTCTTCAATAAAGCGTATACCCCTGAAACCCTACGCCCCCATCCTTGACCCCAATAAGAGCAGTTCTCCAGGTCCATTCTCTCTCTTTCTCTTCCTCCTTCCCTCAAAGGACTTCACCATGAGGCCCCAGGGGTGCCATGTGCTCTCCAGGACCCATGGGTAATAAACCTTTTTTCCCCCCAAACTTTCCTTATGGTTATTACTGAAGGGCCTCTTACAGTAGTAAGAACCACAGGGCTGGTCCAGCCACATTGGTTATTGGTTTTTGATAGGCTGGGTTCCATACAAAACACCTGGTCAATCAGGAGGAGGGCTAGAGAGCCTGGGAGTTTGTTGAGCTGAGTTATTTAAATGGCACAAAAAGTGTATAATCTCCTGCTCCTGGGTTTCTGGACCTGCCTTCTTCCTTTCCTTGCATCCTCATTTTTCTTTTGATTTTGTGAGAGATGTCCATCGTCTTCCAACAAATTCCCCACTTTTGCTCATGCTAGTCAGAATTGGATCCAGTTGCTCCCAACCAAAAGAATTTAAAGAATGCTCTTAAAATTGAGATGACTTGACGTTAAAGAAAGGCACATTTCTTGGAGACTGCGTGGTAGCATTTTCAGTCTCTGATTTTCCTAGGAAGCTTCTGGCAGTGCTTGTGTGCTGCCCTGTCAGAGCACCTAACCATACACTATACTTTGTCTGTGTCACTGTCAGCTTCCCCAGGAGACTGTGAGCTTCATGGAGGTAGTGATTTGCACATCAATGAATCCCACGCAATCAGCTCAGAGCCTGACATTTCATAGTTGTGCAGATATTGAGTGAAAGACTTAGTGATCTAGGTACCTCATCATCCTTACCATGGTCCATTTAGCAAAAGTGGGTAATTCATTTTGTATTACCACCAGATAACTGGTAATATTATTCTCTTTTGATATATTGTATATTGACATGCAAATTTCTTCTACTAAATCTTAAACCTAGGGCAATTTCATTGTTTTGTCAGGGGAGTTTGCAATTTCCTCAGTTCTGTCTTGTCACAACAAAAATTTGAAGTGACAGATGGGCTGATGTTACAGCCCCATGTAATTTCCTTGGATGGACCAGTGTTATAGCTCCATGTTACAGCTCAGTTTTATTTAGAAAGCAAAGGAAAATACACCCTCAAGGTGTGAGGGTGGGCTGACCCCAAACATGCAAAGAGAAGAGAAGCCCCTTGTTCAATTTTGGCTCCTCTTTTTATGTGTTTTTTTTCTCCTCCCCCTGAGCCTGCCCTATGTAAACTGTGCTAGCCAGGAGGGTTGTTTGTTTTACCTGAGGTCCTCACTCCAGTCCTCAGACCTTTCTTTGTTCTGTTTTCACGGGCTTTTCCCTTCTTTGTCTTTTAGCCACTACCATTTTGGACTCCTTTTTCCTATTCTAACTACCTAACAGCTTTATAGGGCTAAATTCATCCTAAACTCATGAGCATAAGATCATGACTTTACTTGGAAACTGAGTTTCAAACATGAAAAATGAAGAAAATGAAGTGCTGATTGACAAAAAATAACAAAAATGTAACTTGCAAGGAACTACGGACAGCTGACCCAAAAGATTATTCATTCATGTGAGAAAGAGAAAAGATCCCTTTCCAGCTGAGCCTCTCATTCAATGGAAAGCCAGTAGTCATCTGTTGGTGGACATCTAGTGAAGCAAGTATAATAATCTAATGTTAGTCTTTCAGTTGTGTCCTACTCTTTGTGACCCCATGAACTGTAGCCCCCCAGGCTCCTCTGTCCATGGGATTTTCCAGGCAAGAATACCGGAGTGGGTGGTTGCCATTTCCTTCTCTAGGGGATCTTCCCAACCCAGGGATTGAACCTGGGTCTCCTGCATTGCTGACAGAGTATGTCTGAGACAGCAGGGAATTCCCAAGTGAAGTGAGAGCAGTTTGCAAAGCATTAGAAGCAGAAACCTCACATCCTGGGCTTAACAGAAAGGAAAGAGGGAGGTTATTGTCTGGTGAGTGATCCAAGTCTAGTTTAAAACAACTACAAGTCAAGTTTTAAACTAGTTTTAGTCTAGTTTTAAACAGGATCCTGCCTTGCCTATTCACAAAATTTCCCTTCCTTCCAGGATGTAGCATGTATTGAAGGGAATATGCTACACACAGGCCTGTTCTATAATTAACGGAGATTCTTTGAAAAAATAAGAATGACTTTCTCATCACTTCCAGGCAAAAGGCTGGGAGCAGTAAAAAGTACATCGTGGAAAGACATCTTGAAAACAAGATGTTGAAGTACTGATGTGACTAATGGAAACCCAGTAGCGACTGTTCCCATAACCGGAGCCTTGAAGGAGTTGCTGAGAAAGGGCATCACTAGCCAAAAGGCTAAACAAAGTCATGAAAGGCTTGAAGGTTTGACATTGAGGACTGTGCATTGTATATCTTTATCTTCGATCTGAGATTGTAAAGAACAGATACCTCTAGAGCATGCATAAGGAAGTAGAAGTTAACAATAAAAGGCATGCAAGGATTAGGATCTGGGCTTTTGCCTGCAAATGGCATCAGCCCCCTGATCCCCACTTTATTTCTGAGTCTTCTTTATCTTTATTCTTCTGCGGCACCACTCCCTCGGGTCAGTTTGTTGTTGGGCTGGTCCCGACATTTGGTGCCTGAACAGGGACCTGAGGGTGCAAGTAGCTTTTGAGGCTCTTTTTTGACAGTGCCAGAAGATGCGGGGAATTCCAGCAGAGAGATCAGAGGACAGTGAAAGTACTTGGTGAGTGCACCCCCGTGGATTTGTCAATCAGGGACACAATGGGGCAGTCTCCTTCTAAGCACGCTGACTATAGTGTGCTGCTAGAAACCTTACTAAGTAGTTCTAAAGTGAAAGTGAGAGAAGAGAATTTTCAGGAATTATTTCAGGCAATTCATAAGCATTGTCATTGGTTGGACCCAGAAAAAGGGACTTTGAGTCTTAATGAGTGGAAAGAAGTGATGTGTTGTTTGTGTAGAGCCTATCAGTCTGGGGAACCCTTTTCAATAAGTGTGTGGTCTCTCTGTAATCTTATTTATACTACTTTGGCTCCTTTACGATCTGAACGGTCTGACTCTTCTGATTCAGAATCTGATACTCCTGCTCCTCCTGAATCTCAGGAATTGCCTGTCCAGCTGTCTCATATTTATGAAAATCTGGATAAAGGGAAATATAATCCTCTCCTGGAAGGGGAGAAAGAGTCTCAATTTTTGAGTCCTAAATTGAAAGTGAAAGAGGAGAGTGAAAAAGTTGGCTTAAAGCTCAACATTCAGAAAACTAAGATCATGGCATCCAGTCCCATCACTTCATGGCAAATAGATGGGGAAACAGTGGAAACAGTGAGAGACTTTACTTTTTGGGCTCCAAAATCATTGCAGATGGTGATTACAGCCATGAAATTAAAAGACACTTACTCCTTGGAAGGAAAGTTATGACCAACCTAGATAGCATATTAAAAATCAGAGACTACTTTGTCAGCAAAGGTCTGTCAAAGCTATGGTTTTTCCAGTATTCATGTATGGATGTGAAGAGATGGACTCTAAAGAAGGCTGAGCACTGAAGAATTGATGCTTTTGAACTGTGGTGTTGGAGAAGACTCTTGAGAGTCCCTTGGACAGCAAGGAGATCCAACCAGTCCATCCTAAAGGAAATTAGTCCTGAATGTTCATCGGAAGTACTGATGTTGAAGCTGAAACTCCAATACTCTGGCCATATGATACAAAAGCTTACTCATTTGAAAAGACCCTGATGCTGGGAAAGATTGAAGACAGGAGGAGAAGGAGATGACAGAGGGTGAGATGGCTGGATGGCATCACCAACTCAGTGGACATGGGTTTGGGTGGACTCCGGGAGTTGGTGATGGACAGGGAGGCCTGGCGTGCTGCGGTTCATGGGGTCGCAAAGAGTCGGACACGATGGAGCAACTGAGCTGAAATCCCATGTTAACTATGGTACTGAGAAACACCCTGAAGCTTTCCCTTTATCACCAGTCTCACAGCCTTCAGCTCCTTGTCTGGAGCCCCCTATAGTTCAGGAACCCCCTCCACTAGATCCTGGTACACCACGGGGTGATGGGTTATTTAGAGCCGCAGTCACAATACCAAAGACGTCTACACCTGCTCTCTCATCTTTTCAACAAGCTGTATGAGCAGCAAGGTGAGAAGGTGACTTTGATGCTTTGGTTTTGCCTGTTATCATGACTGAGGTGCTGCCCTCCAATGCTCAACTTCCACAAGGTGGGGTACAATTTGAGCATATTCCTATATCTTGTAAAACTATTAAGGAGATTAAACAGGCATGCACACAATATGGAACTACATCTCCTTACACCACAGGTCTTATTCAGGGGCTGGCTCAGTCTGAACGACTCATTCCATATGACTGGGAAATGATTGTTAGAACTTGCTTATCCACTTCAGAATTTTTACAGTTCCGAACATGGTGGCAAGATGAAGCCTCTCAACAGGCTCAAAGAAATACAGCTGCTAATCCTCCTCTTAATATTACTGTGGAACAATTAATGGGGTCAGGGGCATATCAAGGGATTCAGGGGCAACTACAATTCAATGATCAACTTGTAAGTCAAATTAGATTTGTCTTAGAGAATGGGAAAAGTTTAGCCTCCTGGGACAGTCTCATCCTTCTTTTGTTAATGTAAAACAATCTGATGGCGAAACTTATACTGATTTTATTGCCCGATTAAAACAAAATCTGGTGAGAACTGTTGCTCAAACTGGATTAAGGGATATGTTATTACTGATGCTGGCCTATGATAATGTTAATTCAGAATGTCAAAAGGTTTTACAGCCTCTCAAAGCACAAGGAAAGCCTCTAGAGGATTATATTAAGGCGTGTCATGGTATTGGATCCAAACCCTTTAAGATGCAATTGTTGGCTCAAGCCATTACAGGCTTGAAACAACAAGTGAATCAACAGGTTAAATGTTTTAATTGTTTAATTTTGTTTAATTTAAATGTTCAATTTAATTTAAGAGAGGACATGTGCAGAAAAATTGCAAAACTAATAAAAAAATACACCTAATAAGCCTGATCCCATAAATGAAAAGACACCTGGATTATGCCCTCCCTGTAATAAAGGCAATCATTGGGCTAATCAGTGTAGATCTAAATTTCATAAAAATGGATCCTCTTTGTTGGGACACTGGAAGAAGGGACCCACTCAGGGCCCATCAAACAATATGAGCTCTCAACAAACCTGGAATGCTGTTCCTTTGGTGTACCCAGCCAGTGAAGAGCAACCTCATCCAGCCTGTCCAAAACATATACCCGGGTTGCCAACTTCCTTCCTGCAACATCCGGGAACACAGCATTAGATATCCCTGCCATTGATAATTTACTTCTTATGCCAGCTATGGGAATTTATAAAATCCCTACTGGAATTAAAGGTCCAATACCTAAAGAAAATGTGGGATTATTACTAGGACGCAGTAGTTTAAAAAGTAAGGGAGTTCAAGTCCTAATGGGAATTATAGATGAAGATTATGAGGGTGAAATTTCTATTATGATGAAGAGAATATCCTTATCAAATAATAAAAGGAGATCATATAGCTCAATTGTTATTATTTCCTTATATCACTACTAGTAAATCTCATATTAAAAGAACTGGAGGATTTGGGAGTACAGGAAAACAGGTATATTGGCAAACTTTTGTATCTGATTCTAGACCCACATTATCTGTATATATTAATAATAAGCAATTTTCAGGACTTGTAGATACTGGAGCTGATGTTTCTATAATATCTAAAAAGCATTGGCCAATTTCTTGGCCTTTAACAGATGTTTCTATTATGTTAACTGGAATTGGACTATGCAACATATTCAAAAAAGTACTAATATTTTGACCTGTTCAGGTCCCAAATAACAGCCTGCAACTTTACAACCTTTAGTTGCAGATATCCCTATTAATTCATGGGGACAAGATCTATTGATGTGGTGGGGAGCTTATGTAACAATTCCTACTATATCTTCTCAAGCTAAACAAATTATGGCAAATATGGGATATAATCCTGTTCAAAATACACAGGCTTTTTAGTGAGGGCCACTGCTGAACAACAAAAAACAGCACTTAAATTGACAAGGAAATCTGATGAGCCTATTTGGACAGAGCAGCGGCCCCATCACATGAAGAGTTACAGGTTCTTGAACAGCTAGTAGAGGAACAATTATCTTTTAATCATATTGCTTCAACTACTAGTCCTTGGAATTTTCCTGTCTTTGTTATTAAGAAGAAATCTGGGAAATGGAGATGTTAACAGATTTAAGAAAAATTAATGCTATAATTGAACCTATGGGTGCTTTGCAACCAGGCATTCCATCACCTTCTATGATACCACAAAATTGGAAAATAAAAACCATTGATCTTAAAGATTGTTTCTATACTATTCCTCTTCAAGAATCTGATGCTATCTATTTTACTTTTACTGTACCGTCAATTAATAATAAAAAACCAGTGTCTCGATATTACTGGAAGGTATTGCCACAAGGAATGCTTAATAGTCCTCAGTTTAGTTCAGTTCAGTTTAGTTGCTCAGTCGTGTCCAACTCTTTGTGACCCCATGAATCACAGCACACCGGGCCTCCCTGTCCATCACCAACTCCCGGAGTCTACTCAGACTCATGTCCATTGAGTTGGTGATGCCACCCAAACATCTCATCCTCTGTCATCCCCTTCTCCGCCTGCTCCCAATCCCTCCCAGCATCAGGGTCTTTTCCAATGAATCAACTCTTTGCATGAGGTGGCCAAAGTACTGGAGTTTCAGCTTCAGCATCAGACCTTTCAGTGAACATCTAGGACTGATCTCCTCTAGGATGGACCAGTTGGATCTCTTTGTAGTCCAAGGGACTCTCAGGAGTCTTCTCTAACACCACAGTTCAAAAGAATCAATTTTTTGGTGCTCAGCTTTCTTCACAGTCCAACTCTCACATCCATACATGACCACCAGAAAAACCATAGCCCTGACTAGACGGAACTTTGTTGGTGAAGTAATGTCTCTGCTTTTTAATATGCTATCTAGGTTGGTCATAACTTTCCTTCCAAGGAGTAAGTGTCTTTTGATTTCATGGCTGCAATCACCATCTGCAGTGATTTTGGAGCCCCCCAAAATAAAGTCTGACACTGTTTCCACTGTCTCCCCATCTATTTCCCATGAAGTGATGGGACTGGATGCCATGATCTTAGTTTTCTGAATGTTGAGCTTTAAGCCAACTTTTTCACTCTCCTCTTTCACTTTCATCAAGAGGCTTTTTAGTTCCTCTTCACTTTCTGCCATAAAGGTGGTGTCATCTGCTACATTATGTCAATTATGTGTCTCCCAACCACTTGAATTTGTTAGAAAGCAATTCCCTCATGCTTACATTATCCATTATATGGATGATATTCTTTAAGCTTCTCCTTCTGTCAAGGAACTTCAACATATTTTCTTAAATACAGAGGTTCAATTAAAAGAATATGGGTTACATACTGCTGTTGATAAATTACAAGAGCAGGAACCGTATACCTATTTAGGACATATATTGCAAAGAAATATTATTAAACCTCAAAAAATACAAATTTGAACTGATTCCTTGAAAATTTTAAATGATTTTCAAAAATTATGAGGAGACATAAATTGGTTATGACCATCTTTAGGAATTCTTAACCACTCCTTGACACACCCATTTCAAATCCTACATTTAAATAGTCTCCAGGTACTAACAGAATAAGCTAAACAGGAATTAAATCTTGTGAATCAAGCTATCCAGCAAAGACAACTTAAACAAGTAGATTTGACTATGGCAATTTCTTTATTTATTCTTCCTACTTTAGATTCCCCTATAGGAATATTATGGCAACCACAAAGTTTCCCTGAATGGGGATTTTTATCCCACATTCCTAAGAAAATAATGACTACTTACATAATGCTTATTTCCTTTCTTGTTTCAAAAATGAGATCCAGGTGTATACAGCTTTCTGGTTATGATCCATATGAAATTGTTCTTCCTTTCACTAATGATCAAATCCATAGATTATTTGTTACTAGTATGGATTGGCACATTGCCATTGCTGATTTCATAGCTGAGGTTCATAACCATTTTTCAAAGTCACCTTTGATTACTATTGCTGCTAAACACAAATGGATAATTCCTAGCATTACTAAAACAATTCCTCTTACTAAAGCCCCAGTTTATTTTAATGATGCAAATAAAACTCTCAAAGCTGGTTATACTGTACCCACAACAAAGGTGTGACAATCTAGCATAACCTCTGTTCAACAAGCCGAATTAGAGGCTATTTCTACCTTATTACAGGATGTTTCTGTGGCATTAAATATTATGTCAGATTCTCAATATGCTGTATGGATAACACAAATCATTGAAACTATATCTCTGCCAAAGGCTTCTTCTAAATCATCTATTATTACAATATTATCTCAAATACAAAATATAGTAAGATGTCGTTCTGCCCCTTTTTACATTACACATATCAGATCTCATTCTAATTTGCCCAGACCATTGGTAAGGGGCAATGATTCCATTGACTCTTTGTTAATTGCTTTTCTTACTCCTTGTAAATTTCATCAACTCACACATATAAATACATGTGGCTTGATGAATAAATTTCAATTATCCAGACAAGAAGCCCGAGATATTGTTTCTGCCTGCCCCACAAGTACTCTTAACTCACCACATTCCTATAGCTACAGGGGTTAATCCCAGAGGCCTTTATCCCAATGATATTTGGCAGACTGATGTTACTCATGTTTCTTCTTTTGGACATTTGGGAGCTGTTCATGTTTCTGTGGCTACTTATTTGGGCATGATTTATGCTTCTGCTTATTCTGGAGAAACATCTACTCATGTTATTTCAGATTTTTTGCAAACCTTTTCTTACATGGGCCTACCAAAACATGTTAAAACTGATACTGGCCCTGCATATATGAGTCATGATTTTGTGAAATTTTTATCTGATTGGAATATTTCTCATTCTCCAGATATTCCATATAATTCTCAAGGTCAGGCTATTATTGAACACACTCATTGTACTCTAAAAAAATATGTTATTTAAACAGAAAGGGGGAGAAGAGTATGACATATTGATGACACCAAAAGAAAAATTAGCCCAAGCTTTACTTTAAATTTTTTGGATTTAAGATTGGATCACACAAAACCAGCAGCAACGCTGCATTTTCAGAACACCATTATTAGTGAAAATTATACTCCTGGTCAAATGATTGCAGATAATACTCCTGTATAGTGGGAAAATGCTATGAATAATTGGTGTAAGGGCCTTAGACCTAGGAAAGGACAATGTTATGCTCTTGTCATTTCAGATAATGGATAACACCACTGGGTATCAGGAAGGCATGTCAAAAAAAGGAAAGAAGAGGACATGGTTTGATATTGATCCTCCAGGAGAGCTGCCAGTGATGGGGGTAACAAGACTGACAATCAGCAACCGCTCCAAACCAGCTTCAAGGACCAAAAAAGCCAAACCACCCACTTGGGGTCAATTGAAGAAATTGACCATTGAAGGGGAAAAATTGGTCAAAGGACACGGACAGCCTTTGACCTCGGCTACCTTGTTCTTGGCTGTGTTATCTGTGGTAACTACCATGGTAGACGCCAATCATACTTATTGGGCATAATGTGCCCCTATTAAGACCAATTACGTGGGAGGATTCTACTCTTCCAATTTTCATAAATGACTCTTCTGGTTACCCGGACCTTTTGATCCAAGCCTTCCTTTAAAACCAGAAGAAGGCCAACAGCTTTCAAGTGTTAGTGTTAATTATACTGTGGGAACAGATCTTACCCCTATATGCATGGGGGCAGAAACTCATTGTCTTAAAAGAGGGTTACAAAGTTGGCTATCTATAGTTAAAGAACCTCCAGTGAACAAAATTCATTTTTTTTTATTAGAGGCATTTTCCTTTAATATCACAGGAGAAAATATTATTATGTTTCCCCCACATCTACCTAACTGTATTATTTCTATAAAATCTGGAGTAGAACATTGGGTACAATGGAAATTATGTAAAGCTAATATTGGATATATTATGGCCAATACTTCTGATGGAAAAATTATTGATTGGAGTCCCAAAGGAGATCCTTTGGATAAAAATAATAATTTGGATTTGCCTATATTGTTAAACAATGCTTTCATGAATAACATTGTTAATAGCTTTATATATTGGCATAGAGGGAGTTTCTCTCCTCCCTTACCTCAATTACCTCATATGCCTTTACATTCAGAATTGTGGAAAATATCAGCTGCCTTCCAACACATAACAGCATAGAAGGGGCAGTTTAATTTGACAGTATCTGGTCATTCCTTACATTTTGATAAAAATTCAACCTATTGGATTAAAGCATGTGTTCATTTACCTTTCATATTTTTGATAGGACCAACTTTTTATAATGCCTCTTCTGGGCTACTTACTTGTCAAAACTGTTCCTTTTACACTTGTATTGATTCTTCTCTTCAACTTCAGAATGACTATTCCCTATATATTCTAAAAACCAGATCTGGAGTATGGCTTCCTGTAAAGATGAATAGACCATGGCAGGATAGCCCCACAGTATATATTGTAGAAGAAATCCTTAAGAAAGTGTTAAAACACACTAAATGGTTTATTGGATGGTTAATTGCTGCCATTTTAGGAATTATTGCTATAGCTGCTACAGCAGCTATAGCAGGAGTGGCTACATCAGAGTGTATGGACTGCACACTTTGGGCAAGAATGGCATAAAGATTCTGGGGTTCTTTGGTCTACCCAAAGACAAACAGATGGAAAATTAGCTGCACAAACGGCTGATTTACAACAGGTTGTTATACTACTAGATGATCGAGTAAATAGCCTGCAAAAACAGATTTGTCTTAAGTGTGATTGGAATACTACTTCTTTTTGTGTGACTGCTCACAAATATAATGAATCATCATTTCATCGGGACAAAATTAAACAACACCTCTTAAATCAAGGTGATCTATCTTTGGATATAAGTAACTTACAGCAAGAGATTATGGAAACTTTCTCTCAGAAAATATACCTTTTGCAGGGATCTAATTTGCTGGATGCAGCAGCAGATGGGATTTCTCAATTAAATCCCATCCCCCACTTGAAAACTATTGGAGAATCAATGGCTGGTTTTATATTAATTTCTATATGTCTTTTCTCTGTTTCTACAGAGTCTGGAGGCGAATCAACAAGAAAGTAGATGGACAACAACAGCAATTAGCGACTATCACTTTGGTTTCTATAATCGCCAATAATCACCAAATATAAGCTTCAAAAATAAAAAAGGAGGATAGGAAGGGAATATGCTATGCACAGGCCTGTACTATAATTAATGGGGATTCTTTGAAAAATAAGATGACTTTCTCATCAACCCCAGGCAAAGGGCTGGGAGCAGTAAAAAGTACATCGTGGAAAGACATCTTGAAAACAAGATGTTGAAGTACTGATGTGACTGATGGAAACCCAGTAGCGACTGTTCCCATAACCGGAGCCTTGAAGGAGTTGCTGAGAAAGGGCATCACTAGCCAAAAGGCTAAACAAAGTCATGAAAGGCTTGAAGGTTTGACATTGAGGACTGTGCATTGTATATCTTTATCTCCGTTCTGAGATTGTAAAGAACAGATACCTCTAGAGCATGCATAAGGAAGTAGAAGTTAACAATAAAAGGCATGCAAGGATTAGGATCTGGGCTTTTGCCTGGGAATGGCATCAGCCCCTTGATCCCCGCTTTATTTCTGAGTCTTCTTTTTTTTTATTCTTCTGCGGCACCACTCCCTTGGGACGGTTTGTTGTTGGGTTGATCCTGACATGTATAAACATCTGACCTAAGAATTGGGGTTCTGAATGTGGGTGCTGGTAATTGCTTTACAACTGGTTTTCTGGGGGGAAAGAACCCATAAAAAACACACAAACAAATACCCTGGTGGTCGTATTTGCTGATTTCCATCATGTACATTGTTTCTAACATGGCCAATTTCCAGATACCAGTATGATATCAAGTAGCTCACAAAATTCCTGAAAATTTAATCAGTTAAATTTATCAGCCAGGAGCTGGTACAAGTGAACTCCAGCACACCACTAGTTCTCTTCCTTGGAGGGCGTTTATCACGTACCTCAGTCCATTTACTGACACAGGCGTACTTATATGCATTTACTAAACTAACACCTATGAAGTAAGTGTCTTGGACTTCTCTGGTAGCTCAGCTGGTAAAGAATCTGCCTATAATGTGGGAGACCTGAGTTCGATCCCCAGGGTTGGGAAGATCCCCTGGAGAAGGGCATGGTAACCCACTCCAGTGTTCCTGCCTGCAGAATACCCATAGACAGAGAAGCCTGGCGGGTTACAGTCCAGGGGCTCACACAGGGTCGGACATGACTGAATGACTAAACACAGCATGTGAAGTGTCTTGTGACAGAAACGGGAGGTAAAAAGACTAACTCTACCCTCTAAGGGTTAATAGTCTAACAGACAATTTTTTTTTAAGAGAACAAATATTAGAGGTACAGTCTAAATGGGCCACAAACAGGAAAGTACTTAAATCTGTATGAGGAGGCAAAGGAATATAATATTAACTATTTCGCCATTTAATGAGTATGCTTTCAGCAATGAATATGTACCAGGAACTGCTAAGCACTTGATCATACAGAGGGAAATGACCTTCACACGATAGCAGGAAAGATAAGGACTCTGGCATGAGTACAATTACAGAAGTGGATACTAGAAAGAAGGATGGTGTATAAAAACCATAAAATTCACACTACTTAGTGTAGGCCACAAGGCCCCAGTCACAAGGCCCATTTATGTTTGTCTATACTCATTTCTGACATACCATGTAATCTATGCTCTAATTTAAGCGTCTTGAAGATGCTCAGATGCCTCTAAAATGTTCATTTCCTGCCACTGAAACTCGGGCTTTCCTCTTTTGCATTCAAGTGGTCCTGAATATTTCCATATAACTTTTTTGAAAGGAAATATACTACAGCATGGGGGTTTTCCTGGCGGCTCAGGCAGTATAAAGAATCCGCCTGCAGTGGAGACCCAGATTCCAACCCTGGGTTGGGAAGATCCCCTGGAGAAAGAAATGGCAACCCAGTCCAGTATTCTTGCCTGGAGAATTCCATGGATAGGGAAGACTGGTGGGTTGCAGTCCATGGGGTCGCAAAGAGTCAGACATAACTAAATGACTAACACACACACACACACACTTACTTTATCTTTTTGTTAGACGTTCTTCTTTGCTTTGTGGAAAATGTCATATTAATTTATATAATTTTCATACAATAAAATTTACCATTTTATTTGTTCAGCAAGACTTTTGCAGCCCAGACCATCTGAGATGATCTTCCTTCTTCTGAAGTGTGTCTTTAAATGTTGCTTTATGGTGGACTCTGGGCAGGGAAGAAAACTCAAATTTGTATTTGTAAATATTTTTATTTTCCTTTCAGTCTTAAGAGGTTTTGCTGGGGTCTTCCTTGGTGGTGCAGGGGTTGAGAATCCAACTGCCAGTGCAGGGGACACGGTTTCGAGCCATGGTCCAGAAAGATTCCACATGTGATGGAACAACTAAGCCCGTGTGTCACAACTACTGAGCTCACAAGCTGCAACTACTGAAGCCTTCACACCTAGAGTCTGTGCTCTGCAACAAGAGAAGTGACCATAATGAGAAGCCCATGCACCGCAGCAAAAGTAGCCCCATGCAAAGCAATGTAGAGAACCAGTGCAGACGAAGATAAAAATCAATCGATCAATAAATTGTTAGAGGTTTTGCTGAAGATGCAATTCTAAGTGGAGAGCTATTTTCTCTCAATACTTTGAACATTTCTTTCTGCTCTCTTCTAGACTTCACTGTTGCTGTTGAAAAGTTTGCTGTAATCCTATGATTATTGTTACTCTTCTGTAGTTTGGAATGGAAAGAATAACAGTGGGTCTGGCCATTCATTGATCCACAAGAACACCAGAGGCAAGCTTGACCCTGAGCAGAACTCTTTGCAAATGTTGACTGGTGGAATTTACTGACTACAAAATACATGAGGGTTAGGCAGGGATAAGAAATTGCAAAGGGAGTATAGTGGACATGTCCATTTTCCAAATCCTCTAATATCTCTAGTCTGCATCTACGTTATAAATTAGCCCTCAGTGAAACAGTAACAGTGTCATATTTCTATTACTTATTCATCACTTTCTATATCATATATATTGATTCAAAACAATTTTACAAGATAAATGCTGGTATTATTCTCATTTTACATATGAGAAAACTCAAACTGAAAGGATGCATGTAAGAGTTAATACAACTTGCAGGACCCAGGATTCAAACTCAGGATTGCTCAACTCCAAATTTCTAAAGCATCTGAACAACGCACAAAATCATTTACCAAAATAGTACCTAATTTCCCTTACATAAGAACTGAGGTGAAAATTTCTCCATAAATGCAGTATAAGAAAACAATTGCCACTATAATCCAGATTACACACTCTCTGTTATAAAATCGTGAGAATTATAACACATCATATCATTTTCTCTGTATTTCATCTGTCAGAAATCTCAAAGTAAGACAGAGTATCTACCTGCCACAGTAAACTATAGTCAGATGCTTGGTAATAAATATCAATTTGCTTTTGTCAAGTGGTTTTTGCACTGCTTTAATTCTTTTATGTTTCCTTTAACATTTAAAGAGTTTCAAATATTTTTTTTATAAAATAGACAAGGTATCTTTTAGGAGCTCAAATTAATGTGGCAGGTATGAAAAATATTCAGTCTCAACACTAATGGCAAGTTCAGTTTATCAGTCAAAAAAATTTTTTTGTTTCAGAAGTCATCTTCTGCCTTAGTTGACTGTAACAAGAGTCTCAATCTTTGAGGAGTTTGTAGACAACTCATATGGTCAACTTACTTCCCAACAGAAGTGTGGTTTGTTGTGTTTTCCTTAGGCTCACACATTAAACACCACAGGGAGCAAGGGACCTTCTTTCTACCACCTACCATCCCCACCTATATTTCTACGTGTATCCACCTTTGGAAAATTAGACCCTAAGGCTATGTGTGCCTTACCATCTTTTATTTAGTCTTTCCTGAAAAAAATATTCTCAAAGATATCCAAAAGCCAAAGAAAAATTATGCTTTTTGTTGTTGTCATTATTATTCCATTTGTAATCTTTCATCTCTCACCATTGCAAAATGTACATATTCTAGAATGAACTAAAATTTATTTCTAGATAACAAGAATTTGTCAAAGGCCTATGATATCCAGATTTGTACAGAGTATCATGAAATTTAATAAAGCAATTAATTAAGTTCAATAAAGATGAAAAGTATACAAAAATAAGAAACCCAAATATAATTCTAGAGGTGAAGATATGCAATATAAGCAAGATAAAGAGGTATGTTTCTGGGCATGAAGTAAAATGTCGATGGGTGAATTGGCATTAGTCAGACAGTGTAGCATTTTAATTGATAGTGGAAACGTAGGAGATGTCTCTCATTGGGAAAACAGGATGAACAGAGAATATGCAGGGGAGAGAGAGGGAGGGTAATCTCTCTGAGAAGTATGTCAGGGAACAAGGAATCACAGGCCATTGTAAGGTAAGGGGAGTGGACAGGGCCACAGCATAGTGGTTAAGAGGTTCAGCTCCACAGCCATGTAGCTTGAGATAGTCTCTGAGGTGTATGAACAGAGGACTTAAACTTCAGGCTGGCACTTCTGAAAGATCATAAGGGATAATATTTCACTTAACTACATTTCAAAGTGGGTGGTGGTTATATTTTCTGTTCGTCTACCGTCTTTTAAAACATAAATTGCTGCTGCTGCTGCTAAGTCGCTTCAGTCGTGTCCGACTCTGTGCGACCCCATAGACGGCAGCCCACCAGGCTCCCCCGTCCCTGGGATTCTCCAGGCAAGAACACTGGAGTGGGTTGCCATTTCCTTCTCCAATTCATGAAAGTGAAAAGTGAAAGTGAAGTCGCTCCGTCGTGTCTGACTCTTAGCGACCCCGTGGACTGCAGCCTACCAGGCTCCTCCATCCATGGGATTTTCCAGGCAAGAGTATTGGAGTGGGGTGTCATTGCCTTCTCCGATAAATTGCTACATTCACCTAAACAAAAACAGTTGGTGATCAATTTAAAGACAGGCGGCACAGCCATTTTACCCTCCAAGTGTGACTTTTTTCCAATTGTGATATTTTCTTTCCTGAAATTCAATGTTTAAAGCTCTCAGTGGAAACATTTCTAAAATATAAATGATGATGGCAGTGGAGAAAAATAAACATACTGATTACTGAGTTTAACTGTAAGAGCAAATGCATTGCTGTGGGGTATGGTTTGTGTGACGACATGAGACCTGGTCGTGAGGTCAAGAGACCACAACGTCAAAGCCACCCTTACTTGTCTGAAGAGTCACTGGCTGCTTAGGCAATATTTTCACAACAATTTTATTCCTAGGAGCATTCCACAACCCAGTTCTACCAGAACTTTACACAATGTTCCTGCAGGGACAACAGAAAAGGTGCCCGTCACTCAAAACAATCCCCTGTCTATAGACTGACTTCTGATGTCTTTAAAATTTCTCTAAAAAGAGGACTTTTAAGTGAAGATACTCTCTGTGATATGGGCTTCCCAGGTGGCACTAGTGGTGAAGAACCTGCCTGCCAATGCAGGAGATGTTGAGAGGTGGGTTTGATCCCTGGATTGGGAAGATTCCCTGAAGGAGGGCATGGCAACCCACTCCAGTATTCTTGCCTGGAGAACCCCATGGACAGAGGAGCCTGGGGGGCTACAGTCCATAGGATCACAAAGAGTTGGATAAAACTGAAGAGACAGCACACACATATGCACTCTCCATGATATAAGGAGTTGGTTTACATTTACTTGAAGATACAAATGAATGAGGTGGTTTCAGTCATGCCCGTCTCATGAGTGCTCATTTTGTATCTAATGGGATAATCTGACCTCATATCACAGCACTCTTCCCAGGGTGAGTTTGCATAGTAAATTTACATACTCTGTATGGTGTGGAATAGCAGGATTCACTCTGGATCATTTATTTACTTATGTAAATAACTTACTGAAGTACATTAGCAAATGCAGCTTGGGTTTTTCCTACCACTCTTTACAATAGAATCTGTGTTTTGAGTAACATTTAAATTGCAACCCCATGCCTTCTGATTAAAAATATAACAATAACTCATGCATGTCTGTCAATTTGGGCTTTCCAGGTAGCACCAGCAGTAAAGAGCCCATCTGCCAATACAGAAGACTTAAGAGCCGTGGGTTCGATCCCTGGGTCAGGAGGATGCCCTGGAGGAGGGCATGCAATCCACTTCAGTATTCTCACCTGGAGAGTCCCAAAGACAGAGGAGCCTGGAGGGCTCCAGTGCATAGGGTCACAAAGAGTTGGACACGACTGAATTGACTTAGCCCATATGCATGTTCATCAGTTTGGCAACTAGCTTAGTATCTTGTTACAATGCAATCTAGTATATATTTTATGAGCAATACCTGTACTTTAAGTATTGCAGTTGCAAACATGAGTTTCTTTGTTAAAACTGAAGTAAACACACCCAGAAATTACAGAAGTGAGACAAACATGATCATGTACTGCTGGTGGAAGAGTAAATTGGTCTAACCTTTCTAGAAAACAAACTGGAATCAAGTATCAAATGCCTTTAAAACTTGTTCATGGGATTTCCCTGGTGGTCCAGGGAAGAATCCACCTTGCAATGTAGGGAATCAGGTTCAATCCCTGGTCAAGGAACTAAGATCCCACATGCCACAGAGCAACTAAGCCCACATGCCAGGACCAGAGAGTCCTTGCACCATAACAAAAGATCTAGATATGATACAGTGAAGTTCCTGCATGCCACAACTAAGACCCGAGGCAGCCAAATAAGTAAACAAATATGGGGAAAAAACACACCTTATTCGTGATATTTTAACATTTCCATCACTCTATCTAAGGAACTTGTCAGTGATCTTTTAAAATGAGAATATGGATGTTTTGCCCAGCATTCTTCTGAAGAGCAAAATTTAACTGTACAACAGGGGAATGGCTAAATAGATTGCTCCATTTCCACATGTAATATTGTGGAGCCCATAACCATGTTTTGAAAACCTAGTCTTATCTTTAAAGGCTTATGAGTTAATGTTAATTTTTTGTAATATGAGTAAAATTTTACATATGTGACCATTAAAGTTTATAAAAAAATAAATCCAATGATGATATTTCAGTTCTTCATATTTTCCACTGCCAGGCAACAACAGCTGCAATATTCATTGATGGATCATCCTTAATCCTGCTTATTTATGTCACATAGAACAAATTTATTTCAACTTCACCTTTCAAATATTAGAAAGGTGAGAGAGCTAGGTAGAGAGAACTGTCAGATAATGTCTACTCATTCCCAATTCTAACAAATGTCACAATTTCTCCAAGTTAAATATTCCTGATACCATCAGCCATTCCCTACATGACATTTTCTATTTATTTAGTTGACTGTATTTATATGAAATGCTTTCTATCTGCTGGTCACTCTTTCGTGTGCTTTACAAAGGCAAGTTAAAGTAGCCTTTATGGTATTTGCTGATCTAGGTTATTAGAGATTTGTGTTTCAAGTTCAGGAGTGAAAAGACAAATGAGACCTGGGGACCATTCCAGGTGGAGAGTTAAACTGAGTCCTGCCCTCCCACCCCTGCATGAAGTTGTGATCTTTGAAGGGCTATGCCTTCTGAAAAATGATAAATGAGGCAAAATCTGTACAGCAAGAAAATGTATGTCTTAACTTGAGCTATGAGTGAGGAAAGAAATCTCCCTTGAGAATTGGTAAACACAGGCATGAGTCAGGCCTTCTTAGGGCTTTACCTTAAACAACTGGGATGGTTAAGTGCCAAATTGAGAAATATACTTGCACTGGCCCTCTTTCAGAGCCCAGGCAACATGCCCTGACAGTATGTCTTGCAAAACATACTCCCTTAAGGATGTAAATTTAATCCAAATTTGAATTAAAGCCTTGTAGTCTCAGAAGCCCAAAAGTTAAGCAAATAAAGTCAGAGTCAGCATGACTTCACATCTCATAATTACAAAACTCTCAAAGTTAAAAGTGTTTCAAATGCTTGAAGAAATAGTAAGAAACGAAAACTGAGCAATTAGCCAGGTATTATGCATATACATATCTATATAATCAAAAAAGACAATTTTAAAGATAGCATTCATAATAGCAACAAAACATAAAAAATAACAAGGAGGAGTAGACCTAATAATATGAGTGTATAACTCAGTGGAGAAAATATGAACAGTTTGCTGGAAGACATTGAAGAGATAAATCAAGTACCTGCAGGAAAGATTTCTGCTGAACAGGAATAAACAAAGCTGATAAACAAAGCTCTTCATTATCATAGCATAATTTATAAATCTAATGTGAACTCCTTTCAAAATTCCACACAAGTTTGTTACGCAATTTGACAAACTTCTGAAAATGCAGACGTAACAGCTAATAGCCATGCACAGCCCAGACAATTCTGAAAATGAAGAACTAGAGGAGGATTTGCCCAGTTATATACCAATGCCTATTACAAAGCAATAATAATTGAGACAATGTTGTGTTGGCTCAGAAGAAAACCCAAGATCAAAGGAATGGAATAGTAAGCCTAGAAATTGAACCACACATAAACAAACTTCACATATGACATGTGGCATTGCTAATCCATAATGTAAGTAGGGACAATTCAATAAATGGTGCCAAATAATTGGTTATAAACATGGAAGATAAATTATATGTATGTCACACCATACCCAAAACTCAATACCAAATTCTAGTCTTAAATACAATGAAAACATAGTACAATAAGGGAAAGCATAAGACTTTTGAATAACGAGTATTGTATGATTTCAGGACAGACAAGAATAAATAAAGACGTTTAACACACTTACGGATCTAAAAATAAACCTAACAGAGGAGGAAGACATTTGCAGCATAGAGGAGTCTGGCTCCTGGTTGAAACTCTGCGTGTGATTTTTCAGGCCTGACCACAGGCTGCGTGGAGCTACCTACCCTCCCCACACCAGAGCTAGCACAAAGCCCTTTGTCTGTGGCTTCTGAAGAGGGTCTCAGCCAATGACTCAGGCTCCCCGGCAGGTCTGCTCTCTCCATTTGTGCCTTCGTTCCCAAGCCTCTTCATCCGAGGCTCTGGGTGGGGGTCTTCTTTGGGCACCTCTGCTGGGACCCCCTTATCAGGGTGAGGAGGTTTAATTGTCAGTCATTTTATATTGATAAAATTCACAATGAACTCTGTGTGTGTGTATGTGTTTATGTGTGTTTACGGAGAACGCTCTATGTACTAAAATATCACCTGGCAATATAAGAAAGCAGAACTATCTTAACTGAAAGGAAAAAAAATTCCCAAAACATATTAGTAATAGAAAATACAAACATAGTTTTCAGTCCGTGATAAAGTAGGCAAAAATTATAATGATGGTGATCTGATAATGTAATTAATAAAATATATTAGTTAAATTTTCTAAACTTGGCCTTACAAACAAGACAACTTATTTCTAAATGACCATGAAATTTTTACAAAAATTGACTGTTTATTGGGCCACAAAGGAAGGCTCAAATTACAAAAGACGTAAACGGCATGGGATACATTCTCTGAAAAACAATGCAATAAAACCAATGAAATAGTGAACGTATAAACAACAACAAAAATCAATCACTTGAAAAGTTAAAACTTAGAGGTCTCATCACATTTTCATCCAAGAAGAAATCAAACCTGTATTTTATTTAAACTGTAATTTTCTTTAAAATTATAGCAGAAATTTCTTTATAAACATACATTTTTAAACCCGTAAATAAAAATTAAGAAAGTGAATTGTTATATGCTAAAAGTAAGAGATTCCAATCAAGAAGTACTAAAATGGTTTAGTATTAGAAAATTTATTCATATAATTAATTCAATCAATACATAAAAGTGAAAATTTTTACGTTAAGAAGTCAAAGTAAAATTTGATAAAATTCAGTATATATGTCTCCTGAAAGAATAAGATAAAAAGATATTCTCTCCATGTGTTCATTAATATCTATATGGTGTTCTTGTTTCTGGTATTAGCAAAGCGCTTTATTGTAGACTAGCTCTCTTACTAGAACAATGAGAAAAGCTGGATAAAAATATAAAATGCTCAGATATGCACTGCAACAACCCTGCTAAGTGAGATGGCTCTGGGTTGCATGGAAAACTGATTGAGTACACTTCCAAACGCCACTTGGAGGGATGCTCAGTTCGATGGTCTCACGGTTTCCTACTCAGACTGGTGGAAATAGAAGGCTTGTACTTCACTGAAATACAGCAAAGCATAGCTCCATTTATGGTTCTTGAGAGAGGGGCAAGAAAAATGTTTCTCCCATTATCCTAGGCCAGTTAAGGATACCAGAATAAATCCAAGCCTGCCACACAGACCACTGGTCAAGTCACAAGTCCCAGAGAAGGGAAATTAATATTTACCACTGTCAGGAGTATGTGTCCAAAAATCTGTCACAATATTTCAAATAAAAAGTTGCAAAAGTGTCCTGTGAAGTTTACACTATATCCAAATTTTTCTTCCTTTTGCACCTTCAGGCTTGGCTACATAAACCTGCCAGTGTTATTAATGCAAGTCACTCTGTTATTCTTCGCTTTACTAAATATGGAAAGATCAGAGAAGCAGGTCCTTAAGAGAAGCAAATGTTATTCCTGTTGTGGAATGAATGAATGGTTCTGCCTTTCCCTTCCTCAATGTTTAAGGTGCTGCAGGCCTCCCATAGTGTGTGAGAAAGAAAATGTAAAAAGACAGAAAGCAAGGTCCATTGAATGCTCAAAAATGATCTATAGAACAAAAATGTACTTTTCCCAAATCTTAGAAAATATTTCACCCCAATAAAGAGCCTTCAGAGTATGCTGAAATTTTCATGCTATTCAGCTAGGAAAATTGTTTTGTCTTCCTAAACCATTTTGTTTACTTTGCCAACAAAGGTCCCTCTAGTCAAGGTTATAGTTTTTCCAGTAGTCATGTATGGATGTGGGAGTTGGACTATAAAGAAAGCTGAGCACAGAAGAATTGATGCTTTTGAACTGTGGTGTTGGAGAAGACTCTTGAGAGTCCCTTGGACTGCAAGGAGATCCAACCAGTCCATCCTAAAGGAGACCAGTCCTGGGTGTTCATTGGAAGGACTGAGGCTGAAGCTGGAACTCCAATACTTTGGCCACCTGATGCGAAGAACTGACTCATTTGAAAAGACCCTGATGCTGGGAAAGATTGAGGGAGGGAGGAGAAGAGGATGACAGAGGATGAGATGGTTAGATGGCATCACCAACTCGATGGACATGGGTTTGGGTGGACTCCAGGAGTTGGTGATGGACAGGGAGGCCTGGCGTGCTGCAGTTCATGGGGTCACAAAGAGTTGGACACGACTGAGTGACTGAACTGAACTGAACTGAAACCCTTTTTGGATACACAACTTTTAAGTTATTTAGATTTTTCCTCACATCATTTTCTTTCACATTCAAAAGCTAAATAAGCTGGAAATGACAAGTGTAGATGGATCCAGAAGCTTTATAACTATCATCCTCAAGCAGACTCTCTGTCCGGCAGGTGGATCCAAATGCTCTGTGTGCCCCTACTCCATCACACTGTGGCTGCCCTTACCTCTGCTCAGGTTTCTCAGGGCTCTAAGCAAGTGGGACCTGTTGCCTCCTTGTTTTCTCATAACAGATAGGCTTTATTCACTCCTTCTGTATTGCTATCTCCCTGTCAAGAAGCAGCTCCTGAATTTCTTCTCTCTAAAGCAGAGTATCTTTTCCAGATCCTTTACTCTGGCCAATGGGATGTGAGTAAATGTAAGACAGGAACCTGAAATGTGTTTGAGGAGAAAGAGTTACCCTCTTGCATTTCCTGAAGGGCGCAGTGGTAAAGAATCCACCTGCAATGCAGGAGACGTGGGTTCAATCCCTGTGTAGGGTAGATCTTCTGAAGAAGGAAATGGCAACCCACTCCAGTATTCTGGCCTGGAGAACCCCCATGGACAGAGGAGCCTGGTGGGCTACAGAGTCGGACATGACTGAGTAAACTTTTATTATGGGGAGAGTCTCTCTTGGTCAGCTGCTGTCTCCTTTGCCTGGAATCCAGAATAAGGACACAGGAAAGGACACTGCAGCATTTGACCCCTGGATCAAGGAGTAAAGTACATGTTTGTTGCTTCATGCTATTGAGACACTGAGGTTTGTTTTTCTATAGTGTTGTAGAAAAGGTTAGCTGACACGGGGGGGCCAACCCATAATACCTCTTTTTGCACCCTAATTTCAGAATCAATGGAAACAGAGAAAGAGATAAATAGAGATAGACAAGGAGGCTGAGACAGAGAGAGTATGAAAATCAGTCAGACGGACTCACTTCGGAGGATGGGGCTTAGAAGTGCTTGAATCCTGGCTTCATAATACCAACCACTGAATCACACCGTGCTCCGGAGCCAGCTAAGGCAGATTTAGTACACAGAGCTGCCTTTTCCTTGAAACTCTAACAGAAGGAGGAGGGCAGAAGGGCTGTGTTTGGAGGCAGATCCCCGTAGCAGAAGGATAGGAAGGGGTAAGAAATGCAAAGTTAGCTTCCACTTTTGGGAAATAGCAAGAAGTTGAGTACAGAGATGAAGAATAGGGTCAATAATTCAACCCAACACACTAAAATTCTCAACAATTGTAATCCAGAAAATAGAGAAATGCAGGCTGCCAGGGTCCAGCCTCGGCAGGATCCAGGAGGTACCCTTGGGATGCACGGCGTCGGCGAGTGAAGACACGAGAGACCAGCCTTGATAGGGCCAAGTCTGTGTTTTACTTTTTGACCACAGTTCTTACACCCTCACTCAGAACATTTCCAAGGTACAAGATGCTTACTCATGCTTACACAGGATTAGTATTACATCAGTTTGTTTTTTAAGGAAGAGAAGGATGTTTTTTGCTTTCTAATTCTACAATAAATCTTAGCACATTATCTTCTGGCCCTGGGGCCCATTAACATTTTATGCAGGTCAGGTGCATGTAAACCTATTTTCCGTTTCTGTGGTGACCTTAACTGAAAGGTAGCAGTCTCATAGGGCAACAGTACAGAGTAGAAGTATAACCTTGTTAACACAAAAATTAATCCTTCTGCAGAAGTTGTCAGTTGCATTTATCTAAGAAGTTAACCCCACATTGACTCTGCGACTTTGGTGAGGCAGCTCCTGCCTAGCACTCCTGACTAATAATTAACAACCATTTCATTGTTACCACACTAGGGCTAAGCTCTTATTTTTCTAGATCTATAACTATATTAACAATGGTTTCTATAACACAACCTTAGCACATTAAGAGCAAAAACACAGCAAGCAAATGTTAACCCATTAACCACCTTTAGAATAATTTTTCTTATGTTTTCTAATAGGACTCCTTCACCCCTCAAAAAGGCTCTATGTCTATTAGGGCCTTTATATGATAAGGTTTTTTATGCTGTTTTATGATTAGGGTATTATGAGCAGTCATGCATATTAGTACCAAGGGCATAAATGCATTTGCCAAACAAACTAAAAAACCAGCAAAGGAGTTTAAATTAAAACACTCCTTTCCCCCTGGATAATCTCATAAAATACCACCACCCGGGAAACTTACTGATTAAAGTTCTAAATTGATTCTTATTTGGGAAGAGATGGGGGAAGGCCTTCTGCCTGTGTCACAGAAATTAGGGAGTAGTCTATTGAAGCAAGCATCAGAAGGACAGATATTATCTTTAAGGTGAGCACTGGGGGCAGCTTTTCGGAATTCCTGAAAACCTGATCTGCCTTGCCTGTCAGGTTTTCTCCCTCATGAACTTGTCATGGATAGGATTTCGTGTGTTGGCTCCCGGCAGCTAAGTAGGCCTTGAAATGTCTGTTATTGTCCCCACTTTGACTGTAGAGCTTTATTTCCAACTCACTGCATGAACCATACGGCTGCATACTTCCATATCTTTGCACACATTGTTTCCTGTTTGAAATCCCTTTCTCTCCAACCTTCAGCCTAGTAAAATATTACAAAGCTTTCAAGGCTTGGGTCACATGATACTCCCAATTTTAAGTTTTCCATGATTTCCTACCTTGGAGTAATTTGTCATTATAAATCAATTTCCTTTACTACGTTTGTAGCTCATAACACTTGGAAAGAAACTCCAACTCACAAGGTATTTTTACAGACTGTATTTCACTGTATCCCCGCAAGCACTCTATGAGGAAGTCCTAAGGTTAAAAGGATCACAGAGATCTCAGCAACTTTGATTGTGTTGTCATTTAGCTTAATGAACCCACCAGTGTGAATTTATCCTGTAACTTCTCCACTTGCTTTTGTCTGTAAGACACTCACCTTGTAAGTGTGTATACACACACACATGCACACTCGTAAATTATATATACCAACTAAAAAGAACCTGAATTTCCATCATCTATCATGTTCTGGGTATTCAAAAGTTTTTTGATGACTTTGTAAGTCAGAACAGTGAAAAAGAAAGTGAAGTCGCTCAGTTGTGTCCGACTCTTTGCGACCCCATGGACTGTAGCCTACCAGGGCGCCTCCATCCATGGGATTTTCCAGGCAGGAATACTGGAGTGGGTTGCCATTTCCTTATCCAGAGGATCTTCCCAACCCAGGGATTGAACCCGGGTCTCCTGCATTGTAGGCAGAGGCTTTACAATCTGAGCCACTAGGGAAGTCCAAAACAGAGCCAGCAGTTATTACATTACTTCAACACTTTAAATCTGTTCATATTTGTCTGTTTGTTGTATTATGGTAAATATGTAGTGGACGCTCTCTTTAAAAGACAACTTAAATGACAAGACAAAATATTAAATAATTTTTTTGACAGCCCTTCAGTTGCCTTATCCCTCCTGTTCTAAAAGGAGCCACATGAGGGCTTTTTGCATGTGTTATGCAATGGGTCTGCTATTCTCTGGGCTATATACAGCTCACCTATTTCAATTTTGTGTGGATATAGGCATACACTGGAAATACTATAGGGTTGTTTCTGGCCACCACAATAAAGTAAATGTCTCAATAAGGTGAGTTACATGAATTTTTGGTTTCCCAGTGCATATAAAAGTTATGTTTACACTGTACTTGCAGTCTATTAAGTATGTAAAAGCATTGCCTGAAAAAATGTACATACTTTAATTAAAAAATACTTTATTTCTTAAAAATGCTTTTAGTGAATTATTTTGCAATGATCACATCAAAGATTTCTTATCACAGAATCCCATACCCAGAGGAATCGGGTGGAGAGGGAGGTGGGAGGGGGGATTGGGATGGGGAATACATGTAAATCCATGGCTGATTCATGTCAATGTATGACAAAAACCACTACAATATTGTAAAGTAATTCACCTCCAACTAATAAAAATAAATGGAAAAAAAAAGAAAACCAAAAAATATATAAATATAATAATAATAAAAAATAATTTGGAAATATTGTGAGAATTAACAAAATGTGATACAGAGACACCAGGTGAGCAAAGGCTATTTAGAAATGGTACCTGTAGACTTACTTGCTTCACACAGGGATGCCAACAACTTTCAATTTGTATAAAAACACAGTATTTTTGAAGTGCAACAGAGGTGAAGCACAATAAAAGAAGATATGTCTGTATTTTAAATTTAGACAATAGCTGGAAGTCTTTTTCCCCCTCACCCTAAATTGAGCATAAGAACATCTCAGAGTTGCATTTCAGATATATTACTGACATAAAAGAATTTGGATTCCAGAAGGCTATTTAATGTTGTGCAATTTCTTTACAAAAAGAGATCATTTTCAGTTCACTGTTTGTTGATGCTCACCAAATGATTTTGGCTTACTTTAAGTATTGTTTCACTTTCTCCTACTTAATTTTTGTAGGAATGGGGTGACTTTTTCACAATCGTGGCCAGGAGAAGACTGAGTGACATTTCCTGTCTTTCTTGCATCATGAGGCCCTCGTGCTGTCCTTATAAAAAAGGAAAAGGGAGGATACAGGATCCTCCAAAAATGTCAGGAGCATACACAGTGAGCTCTGCTGTGATGAAAACAGACCTGAAGAATCCAGAAACAATGCCCAAATTGTACTTCTGGAGAGACCACGCATGACTTTGCACTCTGAAAAAGTAACATATCTTTTAAGATTTATGAAATTTCAAAATAAATTCTTCCTCTTTTTCCTGCTTAGTAATATCATTTCAAACTGTTTGAATCACTGGTATGATTCAATCAAATTCAAATCGTTTGAGGTAAAAATGGCAGAAAGAGATAAGTTCCATGTTAAAATAAAACTAGTTCAGTGCTCACTTGGTTTTCCTCGAGTCCTATAAAGCTACATCAAGTTAAGCTTTCTCTCCATCAGCTTCTCGAGTGAGTTTCATAAGGTTTTTCTTTTTCCTTTTGATACATTCAAGTAATCCACTCTCATTTTAATCATTTGGGCAGATGTTATTTGATTTTTATATGAACTGACTTTTCTAGGTGCTGGAAAGATATGAGGACATATCATCATGTAGCTTTGCTTTGTCTATTATCAGTTTACTTCATTCTTCTAAGGGAAGAATAAGAAATGAAGGGGTGACTGAGAGGCTTTCAGGAGAGAAAAACTACTGCACATCTTATCCATCTGTTCATTCAACAAATAATTATCAAGCACATCTCATCTGGTGATACAATGCAGAGCTAAAGGAGACAGCCATGATCTCTGCCTTCATGAAACAGTTTGGCTAAGAAGACATTTATTAAATATTGCCGGGGTCCAGCCCCGGCAAGATCCAGGGGTACCCTCAGGATGAACAGCGTCGGCGAGAGAGAGAGAGAGAGAGACCGAGAGACAGACAGAGAGAGAGAGAGAGAGAGAGAAAGAGAGAGAGAGACAGAGAGAGACCAGACTGGGTGTGTGCAGCAGAGTCTGGCCATGCTTTATTTTTTACCGTAGCTTTTATACCCTAAGTTAGTACATTTCTAAGGGGAGGATAGTTTAACATTACATCAGCTTGTCCTTCATGAAACCAGGGTGTTTTCTGCATACTTCTTTGTTTATGAGCATCTTGTACATTATCTTCTGGCCTTGGGGCCCATTAACATTTTATGCAAGTCAGGTGAATGTAAACCTGTTTTCTGTTTCTGTGGTGACCTTAACTGAAAGGTAGCAGTCTCATAGGGCAACAGTACAGCATGTCACAACATAGTAGAAGCATAACCTTGTTAACATAAAAGTCAATTCTTCTGCAGAAGTTGTCAGTTGAATTTATCTAAGAGGTTTACCCCACACAGACTCTGTGGCTTCAGTGAGGCAGCTTCTGCCTAGCACTCCTGACTGACAATTAACAATCATCTCATTGTTACCACACTAGGGCTAAGCTCTTATTTTTCTAGATCTTTAACTGTATTGACAATGGTTTCCATAACACAAACTTAGCACATTAAGAGCAAAAACACACCAAGCAAATGTTAACTCAATAGCCACTTTTAGAATAATTTTTCTTGTGTTTTCTAATAGGGCTTCCTCACCCTCCGAAGGGCTCTATGTTTATTAGGGACCCTATATGGTCAGGTTCTTTATGCTGTTTTATGATTAGGGTATTATAAGCAGTCATGCATATTAGTACCAAGGGCATAGATGCATTTGCCAAACAAACTAAAATACCAGCAAAGGAGTTTAAATTAAAACACTCCTTTCCCCCTGGATAATCTCATAAAATACCACCACCTGGGAAACTTATTGATTAAAGTTCTAAATTGATTCTTATTTGGGAAGAGATCGGGGAAGGCCTTCTGCCTGTGTCACAGAAATTAGGGAGTAGTCTATTGAAGCAAGCATCAGAAAGGCAGACATCATCTTTAAGGTGAGTCCCTAAAAACCTGACCCACCTTGCCTGTCAGGTTTTCTCCTCATGACCTTGTCATGGGTGGGATCTCATGAGCTGGCTCCTGGCAAAATATATAATCACAAGCCCACTGAACTTTATAATGGAGTACAAAGTATATTGGGTATGTGTGAAGAGCTAATCAGGAAAACAAAAACCCCTTGAATGCATGGATGTGAGAGTTGGACTGTGAAGAAAGCTGAGCGCCGAAAAATTGATGCTTTTGAACTGTGGTGTTGAAGAAGACTCTTGAGAGTCCCTTGGACTGCAAGGAGATCCAACCAGTCCATCCTAGAGGAGACCAGTCCTGGGTGTTCATTGGAAGGACTGAGGCTGAAGCTGAAACTCCAATACTTTGGCCACCTCATGCAAAGAGTTGACTCATTGGAAAAGACCCTGATGCTGGGAGGGATTGGGGGCAGAAGGAGAAGGGGACAATAGAGGATGAGATGGCTGGATGGCATCACCGACTCGATGGACATGGCTTTGAGTAAACGCCGGGAGTTGGTGATGGACAGGGAGGCCTGGCGTGCTGCGATTCATGGGGTCGCAAAGAGTCGGACACGACTGAGCGACTGAACTGAACTGAGTGTTTAAAACAGCATGAATTTATTGCAAAGGGATGGTGATAAAGGTGATGAAAACTGAGATGCCCAACAGAGGACCACAAGGCTATCAAGCCAGAGGCTGGAACAGTAGGAACCCATTCTCCTCCCACTTCAGTCTGAAGGGACATAAAGGCAGAGGTGGCATTATGAGAACACAGGGACCAAGGCCACCTGGCCAAGGCCTCCTGGAAGCTGGAGTCACATTAGGAAGCACAACTGCCACCAATTATGAAACCATGGGCCAGGAGATGGGGAAACGTCATCCCTCCTACCTTTTCCCCACCCTTCAGTTTGTCTACAGTAATCGTCACAGGCAGTGAACCATCTCCTGTCATTATGTTTGTGTGTTTGAGTGCTCAGTCATGTCTGGCTCTTTGTGACCCCATGGACTGTAGCCCGCCAGGCTCCTCCATCCATGAGATTTCCCAGGCGAGAATACTGGAGTGGGTGGCCATTTCCTTCTCAGGCCTGCCATTATATACATCTCTAAATGATGCGTCAGAAAATCTCCTTGCAACTGAGTCTTATAATTTCTCAGTCTCCATAGTTGCAAAACCTTCTGTCTCCACTTCACCTCTGTCACAGTCTTACATATCTGAATTGCTCCACATTGAAGATTAAACCCCAAGGCTCCACTTCTATCTAATCTTTCCTTTTTCTCATATTTGTTGCCACTACTCTTCAAGACCTCTGGTTTTCTTTCCCCTTCTGTGTTCTTTTAGTACATTAGAGCCCCTTTGACTTCTCTTCCTTTACTATTTAGCCTAATTTCACGCAAGCACATTTCAACTCTGCCCTTTTTTCGTGCATGCACACTTTAACTCTGACCTGTTTTTCCCAGTGCTTTTGAATCCCTAAACTCTGACCTTCCATCAACGTACAAAATCAGGTAAAAAATCTTGATAACTGCCACGCTCATACCCTTCTTTCCGTTAGAATGCTTGATGCTCCTGTATGTCAAAGATAATTCTGAATCATATGGATTCTTGCAATTTTCATCTCAGTTCCAGGAAACTTTTAATTCATTTCTTGTAGACTCAGAATCATATTTCCCAAGGTGACCTTAAAGACCACTTCTTGTCTGTGATTTTATAGCTGCCCTGTGTGTGTGTGTGTGCTAAGTTGCTTCAGTTGTGTCTGACTTTTTGTGACCCTATGGATTGTAGCCCACAAGGCTCCTCTGCCCATAGGATTCTGCAGGCAAGAATACTGGAGTGGGTTGTGTGCTCTCCTCCAGGGGATCTTTGCAACCCAGGGTCAAACCCGTGTCTCCTGCATTGGCAGGTGACTCTTTACCACTAGCACCACCTGGGAAGCCCTATAGCTACCCTACCTGCATCAAAACATCTAAAAGATTAGTTTCTAGCCTTTGCCTTCACTTCATTACCATCCTTTGAGTTTTTAATCAGTTGCACTGTTTCTTCCAACCTTAATGAAAACTGGTCTCTCAAAGGTAACCAGTTTCAGGACTCTCACTTCTAGAATGGCAGCATGAGTTCTACGGACCCATTCCCCAACCAAATAACCATAATTGGTAAAAACTGTTTTTAAAAGACAACCATTTAAAAAATAAATAAATAAAAGCCAACCATTTAATGTATATGGAAATTGGCATAAAGACATACAACAAATAAAGAAATATTTATTCAAGAAAATCTACTAAATGCAATAAGAACATTGAGAACCTGGGACATTTGTGCCGGGGTCCAGCCTCGGCAGGATCCAGGGGGTACCCTCAGGATGAACGGCATCGGTGGGAGAGAGAGAAGACACGTGAGACTAGCCTTGATAGGGCCAAGTCTGCGAGGGAGAGAGAGAGAAAGAGAGAGAGAGAGAGAGAGAGAATGACCAGATGGAGGTGTTTACAGGGTCTGGCAGAGTCTGGCCATGCTTTATTTTTTACCATAGCTTTTATACCCTAAGTTAGTACATTTTTAGGGGAAGAAAGTTTAACATTACATCATCTTGTCCCTCAGGAAACCAGGGTGTTTCCAGTAACTTCTTTGTGAGTGTCTTATACATTATCTTCTGGCCTCTGGGCCTATTGGCATTTTATGACCTAGGTGAATGCAAAGCTGTTTTCCTGTAATCTATTCTTTAATGAACACAAAGGTTAGTCCTTTTGCAGAAGTTATTAGTTGAATTTATCTAAAAGGTTTACAACACAAAGACTCTGCAGCTCCGGTGAGGCAGCCCCTGTTTAGCATTCCTGGTTAAAATGAACAATTCTAACCACTTTTAAAATAATATTTTTGTGTTACATTAATACGCATTTGCCAAGCAGGCTAGCAAAGGGGTCTAAATTGAAACACTCCTTTCATCCTGGATAATCTTATAGGATACCGCCATCCGGGGGACATGTTGATTAGAGTTCTAAGTTGATTCTGTTTGGAGAGAAATCGGGGAAGGCCTTCTACCTGTGTCACAGAAATTAGGGAGTAGTCTAATATAGCAAGCATCAGAAAGACAGACATCATCTTTAAGGTGAGTGCCGGGGCAGCTTTTTGAAATTCCTGAAGTCCTGATCTGCCTTGCTTGTCAGGCCTTCTCCTCATGACCTTGTCACGGGTGGGATCTCATGTGCTGGCTCCCGGCACATTTGAATTACAAGCTATTCCTCTGTCCCTTCTTCTGTTCCAGCTCAGCATGAAAGAAACCTCATTCCAGACAAATGCAGCCAAGAACATATAGTTCCCTCTCCCCTTTAGTGCTATGCAAGGGACAGGCTGCCAGTGTTTATCAAACACCCCAGCTACCCTTGGCAGAGTTTAAATTCCAGGTGACTACAGTAGAGGTCACAGGCTCTCTTCTTTCACCTAGCCTCAACTCATAGATCAGAGGTTCTACTACAAGTGTGGTAGGCTGAGAAGACTAGAACCTTGATTTCTCCCATGCTAGCTCCTTCAGAGGTGGGGGTTCCACTATAGGAGAGGCAAGTCAAGGGGACCAGAGGCTGCTGCATATACTTTGTACCCTCCTCCTAAAGGAAGAGAAGTACATAGAGAAGTTCCCATCCCTTGTTCCATGGCTCAGAGATTTATTTTCTCCTCGGGAGGACAAGTAGGCCTTTAGAACAGAAAGTTCTGAAGCTCTACAAAATGAACTAACTTTCTATGAAACAGAGTGTGGGGAAAGGTTGAACCTAAGTGTGCTCTTAGAAACAGTGGGGCTGTTTGTTGGGAGTGAGAATGACAAGCTAAAAGACTGTCCAGCAAGTTTGTTAGAGGGAAACAGGGGGAAAGTTACCTAAGGAAATCACTCCTGGGGTCAGAGCAATCTTCATACACTGGCTTCATACATCAGCCCTGTAATGAGGCCTGGATTTAACAGCATCAAACCGTGGAGGAATTTATGCCCAAGGGCATTATAGAAAAATACCGCAGATCAGCCAGAAATTAAAGGAGTCCAACATCTGAGTGTGATCAGGGAAAGAGAGAATCAAAAGAGAGCCCTGCTAAAACCACTATTATCCCAGGAACTGTCTGCAGTACCGTCTCCAGACAATATCAGAGTCTCCAAACTAAAATAGTAGCGCCAGTAGCTAAAGAAATAAACAGGCAAACAATGAAAAGCACCAAATGGGTGGGGGTGAATCATATGCAGAGTCGCTACAGTATATTGTCTAAAATGTAAAGTTAGAGACTTCCCTGGCAGTCCAGTGGTTAAGACTCTATGCTTCCAATGCAGGGGCACAGGTTTGATCCTTGGTCAGGGAACTAAAGTCCCACACGCCACACCATGCTGCCAAAAATAAATAAATAAATAGAATTTAAGACTAAAATGTAAATTTTAAAATAATGAGACATGCAAAGAAAATGTAAAGTGTGACACATATATTTTTTTATAAAGCAGACAATAGAAACTTTATTTGAGGGGGCCCAGATGTTGACCCGGAGAAGGCAATGGCAGCCCACTCCAGTGTTCTTGCCTGGAAAATCCCATGGACAGAGGAGCCTGATAGGCTGCAGTCCATGGGGTCACTAAGAGTTGGACACGACAGAGCAACTTCACTTTCACTTTTCGCTTTCATACATTGGAGAAGGAAATGCAACCAACTCCAGTGTTCTTGCCTGGAGAATCCCAGGGACGGGGGATCCTGGTGGGCTGCCGTCTATGGGGTCGCACAGAGTCGGACACGACTGAAGTGACTTAGCAGCAGCAGCAGCAAATGTTGACCACTGCAAAGACTTCAAAACAACTATCACAAATACCTTCAAAGAATCAAAGGACATCATCATGCCTAAGGAATTAAAGGAAGGTACAGTATTATGATGTCTCATCAAAGAGAGAATATCTAAAATGAGAAAGAAATTACAAAAAAAGAAAGAAATTCTAAAATTGAAAATACAATAACCACAAGAAAGAAAAATCACTACAGGGCTCAAATGCAGAATTGAGCTGGCTGAAGAAAAAAGCAGCAAATAAAAATAAAGGTTGACAGAGATTATGCAATCTGAAAAAACAGAGGGGAAAAGAAGAATGAAGGAAAAATGAACAGAGCCTAAGAGAAATGCATAGCAACACTGAGCTCACCAACATAATAGGATTACCAGAGCAGAGAAAGGGGAGAAAGAAGCAAGCAAACAAAACTACAAAAATGTATTCAAAGAAATCGTAACAATTTATTATATTTCATTAAAAAATTATCCAGGAGGCTCAACAAACTGCAAGTTGGAAAACACAAAGAGCGATTACCCAGAAACATGACAGTTAAATTCAAAGATATTTTTGTCTAAAGGGAAAAATTTGAAAGCAGCACAATGGAGCTCTAATAAACACAATGTCAGATTAACAAAAACTGAAAAAGATTCATTGGAAGTTCATCCAACTAACAGGAAATACTAGGAGAACTCCTTCAGGCTGAAAACAAGTGACCTCAGACAGTAGTTAGAAATCATATAAAAAAAATAAAAGAAAAAGATACTGGTAAGGATAATTAGGTAATGAAAAAAAAACGTTGAATCTGTATTGCTTCTCCTTTCTTCTCTTAGTTGATTTAAGAAGCAATTATGTAAAACAATATGTATATAAGTAGGTCTATAACATATAGAAATGTAACATTTGCACAGAGGAGATAGGTGGGAGCAAAGCCATACTGGAATAAGGCTCAAATTTTGAAGACAGCCATAAATGATAAACACAGTTTATATAATAAGTGCTATAAGTATATATTTGTTCTTCTCTCAGTTTCTTTAAAAGATATACAACTATATAAATTAACATTTATAACAATGTACTAGGGGTGTGTAACATTTGTAGATGAAATATGTAATAATTATGGAACCAAAAGGCAGAAAAAAAGAACTACATAGGAATAACATTTCTATACATTACAGGAATGAAGTTACTATAAATCTGAAGAAGACTCTGATAAGGTAAGATGCATATGGCAAATCCGAGAATGGCCATTAAGAAAATAATCCCCAAATAATTAAAAAATTGTAAAAGGGAAAAAAATGTGACAAGAGAAAACATTCATTAATGTAAAACTAAGAAGTGAAGGAAAAATAAAGAAAAAAAAAGACATGAGACAGAAAACAAAAGGTAAAATGACAAAGGTAAATCAACTATATCAATAATAGCATTAAATATGAGTGAATTAAACAATCCAATAAAAGGCAGAGATTTTGACACTGATTGAAAAAGCAACAACCAAGTATATGCTGCTAGAACAGACAAATTTAGACTTATGGATACAAATAAGTTGAAGGTAAAAAGATGGAAAATATGTATCATGTAAGCAATAACAACAAGAAACCTGGAATGCCTATTCTAATATAATGCAAATTGGACTTTCAGAAAAAATATTACAAGAGACAAAGAGGGATTTTTTAAAATGGTAGCAGAGTCATTCTTAGGAAGATAAAACATTTGTAACCATGTTTATCTAAAATTAGAGCCAAAAAATGCAGGAAGAATTCACAAAACTGAAGGGAGAAATAGACATAGAAAAACACAAATTCAACAGTAATAATTCAATATTACCCCACTTCCTTCTCTCTCCCCAGATTTGTGGAAGTATAATTGACAAATAAAATTCTATATACTTAAAGTATATAATGTGATGCTTTGATATATGTATATATTGTGATATGATTACCACAATCAAGCTAATTAACTTGTCTATCACTTCATTCAGGGATGACTTAAATCCCTTATGATTATACAGTGGAAGTGACAAAGAGATTCAAGGGATTAGATCTGATAGACAGAGTGCCTGAAGAACTATAGACAGAGGTTTGTGACATTGTACAGGAGGCAGGGATCAAGACCACCTCCAAGAAAAAGAAATGCAAAAAGCCAAAAGGGTTTTCTGAGGAGGCCTTACAAATAGCTGAGGAAAAAAGAGAAGCAAAAGACAATGGAGAAAAGGAAAGATCCCCATTTGAATGCAGAGTTCCAGAGAAGAGCTCGGAGAGATAAGAAAGCCTTCCTCAGTGATCAATGCAAAGAAATAGAGAAAAACAATAGAATGGGAAAGACTAGAAATTGCTTCAAGAAAATTAGAGATACCAAGGAAACATTTCATGCAAAGATGGGCACAATAAAGGACAGAAATGGTATGGATCCAACAGAAGTAGCAGATTTTAAAAAGAGGTGGCAAGAATACACAGAAGAACTATACAAAAAAGACCCTAATGACCCAGATAACCGTGATGGTGTGATTACTCATCTAGAGGCAGACATCCCGGAATGTGAAGTCAAGTGGGCCTTAGGGAACATCACTACGAACAAAGCTAGTGGAGGTGATGGAATTCCAGTTGAGCTATTTCAAATCCTGAAAGATGGTGCTGTGAAAGTACTGCACCCAATATGCCACAAATTTGGAAAACTCAGCAGTGGCCACAGGACTGGAAAAGTTTAGTTTTCATTCCAATCTCAAAGAAAGGCAATGCCAAAGAATGTTTAAACTACTGCACAATTGCACTTATCTCACACGCTAGTAAAGTAAAGCTCAAAATTCTCCAAGCCAGGCTTCAACAGTATGTGAACCGTGAACTTCCAGATGTTCAAGTTGGATTTAGAAAAGGCAGAGGAACCAGAGACCAAATTGCCAACATCCGTTGGATCATTGGAAAAGCAAGAGAGTTCCAGAAAAACATCTACTTCTGCTTTATTGATTACGCCAAAGCCTTTGACTATGTGGATCACAACAAACTGTGGAAAATTCTGAAAGATATGGGAATACCAGGCCACCTGACTTGCTTCCTCAGAAATCTGTAAGCAGGTCAAGAAGCAACAGTTAGAACTGGGCATGGAACAAACAACAGACTGGATCCAAATTGGGAAAAAGGTTTGTCAAGGTTGTATATTGTCACCCTGCTTATTTAACTTATATGCAGAGTATATCATGTGAAATGCTGGGCTGGATGAAGCACAAGCTGGAATCAAGATTGCCAGGAGGAATATCAATAACCTTATATACATAGATGACACCACACTTATGGCAGAAAGCGAAGAAGAACTAAAGGACCTCTTGACGAAAGTAGAAGAGGAGAGTGAAAAAGTTGGCTTAAAGCTCAACATTCAGAACACTAAGATCTTGGCATCTGATCCCATCACTTCATGGCAAATAGATGGGGAAACAATGGAAACAGCGAGAGACTTTATTTTTTGGGGCTCCAAAATCACTGCAGGTGGTGACTGCAGCCATGAAATGAAAAGACGCTTGCTCCTTGGAAGAAAAACTATGACCAACCTAGACAGCATATTTAAAAGCAGAGACGTTACTTTGCCAGCAAAGGTCTGTCAAAGCTATGGTTTTTCCAGTAGTCATGAATGGATGTGAAGAGTTGGACTATAAAGAAAGCTGAGCACAGAAGAATTGATGCTTTTGAACTGTGGTGTTAGAGAAGACTCTTGAGAGCCCCTTGGATTGCAAGGAGATCCAACCAGTCCATCCTAAAGGAAATCAGTCCTGAATATCCACTGGAAGGACTGATCCTGAAGCTGAAACTCCACTTTGGCCATTTGATGTGAAGAACTGACTCACTGATGCTGAGAAAGATTGAAGGGAGGAGGAGAAGGGGATGACACAGGATGAGATGGTTAGATGGCATCACTGACTCGATGGACATGAGTTTGAGCAAGCTTAGGGAGTTGGTGATGGGCAGGGACGCCTGGTGTGCTGCAGTCCATGGGGTCTCGGAGGGTCAGACATGACTGAATGACTGAACAGAACTATTCTGAATCACTTCACAGTTATCTTGTGTGTGTGTGTATGTGTGTGGGGTGAGAACATATAATATCTACTCTTTTAGCAAATTTCAATTATACAACACAGTCATCATGCTATATGTTAGATCTCCAGGATTTAGTCATCCTATGTTATTTAAATTTTGTATCTTTTGACCAATATCTTCTCATTTTCCCCATCCCCCAATCCCTGGTAACCACCTTTCTAGTATCAGTTTCCATGAGTTTGACTTTTTTTATACTTTACAAATAAGTGATTTTATGCAGTATTTTTCTTTTTTGTCTGTCTGACATTTCACTTACCATATCCCTCAAGATCCATTCATGTTGCAGCAAATGGAATGACTCCTTTCATTTCTACAGCTGAAAAATATTCTTTTATACATCTGTCTAGAATGTATAATATATATACTATACATAATGTATATATGTATAATATATAATAGAATATATTAATTTATATTTTTAGAATATGCTCATATATTAGCAGTTTTCACTGTGTGATGTGACTAGGGAATGTTTTTGTTGCTTTTTAAAAATTTTCCTATGTGCACAGTAACATTTTATTCCTAAGCAGAAAAAATAGTTACTTTTTGTTTTTTCTAAAGCCAGCAGAGAATTACACTCTGTTAAAAATAGATGGGAGGATACAAGGGAATATCTCTTGCTATCTTGGAAGTGATGAAGTGTCCGAATGAGAGAGAAGGAGAGGGAAAGGCATGGACAAAAAAGAGGAGAGCAGAAAACAGCAAAGTAACAGAAGTTATAACCAACTGATGCCCCTCATATTTGATAAAAATATCTACATTTATTTCTCAATTGGGTTTCTCTTGGACATTCCAACTCTTTAGAAAAGGATGAATGGTGACCTATACAGATATAAAATTGGGTCAAAATACTTTTTAAGGTTTCAAAAAGTTTTCTGGGATTGTTATAAACACACACACACAGAAAGTAATTAAGCGTGACATAGAAAATTTTATGTGCCTCAAGATTGAAAGCTATTTTGAGCCAATCTCTCAGAAGAGTAGACATTCAAAAGTCTTGACTGCAGAACATGAGATGGAGTAAAAGGAAGAAAGGAAGGTAGAAAAGAAAATTTTATGTGCCTCAAGACTGAAAGCTATTTTGAGCCAATCTCTCAGAAGAGTAGACACTCAAAAATCTTGACTGCAGAACATGAGATGGAGTAAAAGGAAGAAAGGAAGTTTAACAGCAAGTCAAGTGAAGGGGGATAAGAATAACTGGATAGGTATTTTATGAAAACTCAAATGACGGGGGAGCCTGGTGGCCTGCTGTCTATGGGGTCTCACAGAATCAGACACGACTGAAGCGACTTAGCAGCAGCAGCAGGAAACGATTAAAGAAGTGACAAACAAATATTTGCAGATTGAGCCAGCTGAAGTGACAAACAAATATTTGCAGATTGAGCCAGCAGTTAAACGTGGACTAGGCAGTGACTTTGGCCACCTGATGTGAAGAACTGACTCACTGGAAAAGACCCTGATTCTGGGAAAGATTGTAGGCAGGAGGAGAAGGGGAAGGGAAGAGAAGGGGATGACAGGATGAGATGGTTGAATGGCATCACTGAATCGATGAGCACAAGTCTGAGCAAGCTCCAGGAGTCGGTGATGGACAGGGAAGTCCACGGGGTCGCAAAGAGTTGGACACAACTGAGCGACTGAACTGAACTGAACTGAGGCACTGACATGGTAATATCACAGAGCATTAGTTTTTCAGTCTGTGGTTTGGAACAAAGGTTATTGCTAGAAAAGGTATATTTACACTAAGTTGTATGTAAAGATACACTGAAATGCTGTGCATACGGATGAGCAAACAGAACACTACTGGAAAACAAAAGGATGAGAAAGACTAGGTCTTGGAATAGAAAGCTTTATCCTACAGGATGTGAGAAGCAAATATCAGATATCCTGGTGTCAGCCTTCCCAGCTCCCACCTTCCTGTCCTCTCAGGACACTTAAATTCTTTTCTGTGGTTTAGACTCAAAATAGGTCCCAATTTATCAAGGCTAATTACCTGGTGGCTCGGCTGGTAAAGAATCTCCCTGCAAGGCAGAACACCCATGTTCGATCCCTGAGTGTTACTGCATGACACCACTGACATGTCACTGCGGATCCTCATCTTTCCCAATTACATGTCTATAGCTGTGGGTGAAGCATGATAAGAGAAAAGAAACACTGGCTAATCTCTTAGCATATTAGTTACAGAACTGAAATGCGTATGTGTCATCTGTGCTACTTCCCATGATCTTCACTTGTTGCCAGACTTGTTCTTCCTCCAAACTCCTAAGTGCTGTGGACCCCTTTTGATTATGTATATAATTTTATAACCATATATATTAATACATGTATAAAATTTTACACATTTTATCTCGATTTGACACTAAATTCTTTGAGAACTGGCAAGTAACCAAATACTCAAAGAAAAGATAAGACAGTGGATAGACTCATCCTTAAATGACATACTTAAAGAAAGATGCTATCAGGGATCTACAAAAGCTGCTAAAGCTGCCAACCTTAGAAAAATGCAATATCCTGTATCAATACACAGAGCTGGTGCAACACCACATGTTTGATACAAATTTATGGCACAAACCAGACATCTAGTTACTCCCATTCATTATGCAAACTAGTTAGTGCTCCTGAATCACCTTTTAATCAAGTGAATATCTTGTTCAACATCATGTAATGGCCCAAGCAGCCCATTTCATACTTACAAGTGTGTGCTCAGTCATGTCTCTTTGTGACTCCATGGACTGTAGTCTGCCAGGTTCCTCTGTCCATGGGATTTTCCAGGCAAGAATATTGGAGTGGGTTGTCATTTCCTCCTTCAGGAGATCTTCCCGACCCAGGGATCAAACACATGCCTCCTGCATCTCCTGCATTGCAGGCAGATTCTTTTACTGCTGAACCACTGGGGAAGCCCCCCATTTCATATTGCTAGGTAGGAATTTACTCATGAGAAAGGAGAGGTGGCCTAGCAGAAAGGGATACAAGCTGACCTTTAAGTCCCATCCAGGTACTCCCAGGAGAGCTCACAGATATGCTACAAAAATAACCACAGAGATTTTTCCAACTCCTGCACATAGGCCCTAAGCACACAGTGGATACAAACTAACCATAGGGACTTCCTCAAGTAACCATAGGCAGCCAGGAGCCAAATAAGGGCTCATAAATAATCTATACATATACAAATCTGATTATAACAGACTGAATTATGGAAGACATACACAATTGAGACTGTTGTTATATAACTTGAAATTGCCAATTGGCCTTGAATATATGCCCATCTGTATTCCCTTTCTTGATTGGTGATATAAGCCTTATTTTGCACAGGGCACAACCAAAAGGAGGCTATGGGAAGTGTGAAAAGGGGGATGCCAAGAAGGAGTATGAAGACTATGACTCTTTCAGAGTTGGCCAGCTCCCATGTTTTAGGAAGGTCTAAGGAAAGATCTGCCTGTTTGAGTTGAACTGAGCTGTGACTTGTTTATTGCCTTAAACCCTTTAGCCTGTCATTCCAAATTTCTGTTGTGATAAGAACTGAGGAAGAGAAATGAACTGACCCGATCATATCATATTAAATAGAAATGAAACACTTCCAATAAGAACTTCTTCCTATTGGTTCTAACTTGGTTGCCACTTCCTCCTTATTGTACACACCCTGTTTATCAACCTGGTATTTACTGAGACCCACCTTCAGTTTCTCCTCTTTGACAGTTCAGTTCCTCAGTCGTGCTCAACTCTTTGCGACCCCGTGAACTGCATCACACTAGGCTTCCCTGTCCATCACCAACTCCCGGAGCTTACTCAAAATCATGTCCATCCAATCAGTGATGCCATCCAACCAACTCATCCTCTTTCTTCCTCTTCTCCTCCTTCCTTCAAACTTTCCCAGCACCAGGGTCTTTTCCAATGAGTCAGTTCTTTGCATCAGGTGACCAAAGTATTGGAATTTCAGCTTCAACATCAGTCCTTCCAATGAATATTCAGGAGTGAGTTCCTTTAGGATTGACTGGTTTGATCTCCTTTCAGTCCAAGAAACTCTCAAGAGTCTTCTCCAACACCACAGTTCAAAAGCATCAATTCTTCAGTGCTCAGCTTTCTTTATAGTCCAACTCTCACATTCATCCATGAGATCACATCCAGCCATCCTCTTTGACAAAAGAATCCCAAATCCCAATCCTGGAGAAACATAAGCCTCCTTTCAGCCACCTTCCAAAGCATCTCTGATTGGCAAAGAATTGTAAGCTTGTTGAGCAGTATACAAATTGCCAACATCCCTTGGATCATCAAAAAAGTAAGGGAGTTCCAGAAAAATATCTACTTCTGCTTTATTGACTATGCCAAAGCCTTTGATTGTGTGGATCACAATAAACTGTAGATAATTCTTAAAGAGATGGGAATACCAGACCACCCGACCTGCCTCCTGAGAAATCTGTATGCAGGTCAAGAAGCAACAGTTAGAACTGGGCATGGAACAACAGACAGGCTCCAAATCAGGAAAGGAGTACGTCAAGGTTGTATATTGTCACCCTGCTTATTTAACCTATGTGCAGAGTACATCATGAGAAATGCTGGACTGGATGAAGCACAAGCTGGAATCAAGGTTGCCAGGAGAAATATCAATAACTTCAGATATGCAGATGACACCACACTTATGGCAGAAAGCGAAGAAGAACTAAAGAGCCTCTTGATGAAAGTGAAAGAGGAGAGTGAAAAAGTTGGCTTAAAACTTAACATTCAGAAAACTAAGATCATGGCATCTGGTCCCATCACGTATTGGCAAATAGATGGGGAAATAGTGGAAACGAGAGACTTTATTTTTTGGGCTCCAAAATCTCTGCAGATGGTGACTGCAGCCTTGAAATTAAAAGATGCTTGCTCCTTGGAAGAAAAGTTATGACCACCCTAGACAGCATATTTAAAAGCAGAGACATTGCTTTGTCAACAAAAGTCCATCTAAACAAAGCTATGGTTTTCCCAGTAGTCATGTATGGGTGTGAGAGTTGCATTGTAAAGAAAGCTGAGTGCTGAAGAATTGACCCTTTTGAACTTTGGTGTTGGAGAAGACTCTTGAGAGTCCCTTGGACAGCAAGGAGATTGAACCAGTCCATCCTAAAATAAATCAGTCATGAACATCCATTCGAAGGACTGATGCTGAAGCTGAAACTCCAATACTTTGACCACCTAATGGGAAGAACTGACTCACTGGAAAAGACCCTGATGCTGGGAAAGATTGAAGGTGGGAGGAGAATGGGACAACAGAGGATGAGAAGGTTGAATGGCATCACCGACTCAATGGACACGAGTCTGAGTAAGCTCAGGGAGTTGGTGATGGACAAGGAGGCCTGGCCTGCTGCAGTCCATGGGTTCTCAAAGAGTCAGAGAGGACTGAGCGACTGGACTGAACTGAGCAGCATAATGAAGCTTCCTGGTGGCTCAGACGATCAAGAATCTTCCTTCAGTGCAAGAGACTCAGGTTTGATCCCCTGGGTCCAGAAGATGCTCTGGAGAAGGGAATGGCAACCGATTCCAGTATTCTAGCCTAGAGAATTAGATGGACAGAGGAGCCTGGCAGGCTACAGTCCATGGGTTGCAAAGAGTCGGACATGATTGAGCGACTAATACAGACACACAGACACACACAATACCTTCATCACATGTGGTACGTATGCTCAGTCTTTAACAAATCAACAAAAAAACCTCTTTCTGCTCAAGAACGCAGAAGAGATGTTTAAGAAGGTACAGCCTTGGTAACTTCTCTTCCCTCCCCTTTGGAAATTCTGAACTGTGTTCCTTCTCCTCCACGTTTACATGGAAGCCTGAAAAAAGGCAGGACTGCAGGATTTCAGAGCTTCGGGGCCCCAGCCCTGCGTAGCGAAGCTCGGGACCAGGGACCGGCTTTCCGAATACACGAGCACCTGCGGGCACCTGGCAGAGAGCGGGGCGCTCCGCGTCGGGGGCCGGGCTCCTGGGTCTGGGGTGCCCTCCCAGGAGCGGAAAAGCCAGGCGCCCAGACAAGAAGCAGACACGTTAAGACACGAACTGGTTCGCCACTGGCCAGAGGAAGGGCTGCCAGCGCGGCGGGGGCGGGGCGGGGAAGCGGAAGGGGAGCCGGGCGGAGCGGAAGAGGGGCACGTTGGGGCGGAAGAGGGGCGCGACGGGGCGGTAGAGGGGCGCGGAGGGGCGGAAGGGGATGTCGTCTCCAGTGCGGTCTTCAGGGCCGTGTGGCTGCGGTCTGGCTGCCGGGGCTGCACTTTAAGGAGCATGTCTTGGCGAACCCTAGCAGTCGCTGTGTAATGGACTTTAGCGCTTCTTCACTGGAATTCCAGACGGCGACCCGCGGGGCTTCGGCGGCGCGGTCCGTGTGAGGCCGGGCCGCAGGCCCACTGCCCTGTGCTGGGCAGAGGGACGCCGTGCAGAGCGACGCAGAGCGTTTTCTCAGGTGAACGAAGGTGATGGGGAAAGGTCAGTGTAACTTTCCTGTGAAGGTGAAGAAATAGCTGATGTCGACATTTTCCAAAGGATAGAGACGCGTGATTTCAGTGCTGAATTTATTTATTTAAATTTCATTTAAATGCTGAACACTTTCCAATTCCTGTACTCAGTTGTTGTTGTTCAGTGGCTAAGTCGTGTCGGACTCTCTGGGACCCTGTGAAACTGCAGCACACCGGGCTTTCCGGTCCTTTAGTATCTCCTTGCGTTTGCACAATTTCATGTCCGTTTGAGTTTGTGATGCTATCTAACCATGTCATCCTCTGTCGCCGCCTTCTCCTCTTGTCCTCAATCTTTCTCAGTAGTGTTAAAAAAAAAATAATAAAGACGGAAGAAGATAATTTAGGTGATACATTTAAGTTCACACTTCCATGAAGTGGGCAGCCTCCTTTTGGAGAAATGCAAAATAAAGTGGAAGGCATGAAGCTTTCACGATAAAAAATAAAACAGCCAGTTCTTTTACCAGCAAATTGGACTAAATTGGGAGTAGCCAAGGATTTGGAGTTGGGACAAGCGAACTGTAGAAAAAGTCATAGATAAGTTCAACAAAGAAGACGCCCATTATGTTAAAGAGAAGGAGGAGGAAGTTGGCAGGAGTTGCTTTGAAGAAAGTTCTGGGTTGAGGTGAGAATTCAGGTGGTGATGGTTTCTCATAGGCTAAGTAGCTAGGTACACAGGAAATGTCCCCTTCTAGTGGGTCTGTAAATGATGCTCTCTTGGTGGAGCATGTAATTAACAAGGAGAATTGATGCCTCCTTTGGTAGTGTGTCCTTCCAACTATTTAAAATGATGTTTTCTTTATTCAGTTTGACGTTTTGTACTTTTCTCTGAAAGCATCGCTGATGAAGAGTCAGGTTTTCCAGTTTCAGTGGCCCTTGTCCCTTGGTGCCAAGAAAGACTTCTTGGTCCACTTTGCACCCCACCTGGGAGAGGAAAGTGCACCGATTGGAAACCTACTGAGGAAACCTAAGGAGGAGTAGAAGGGAGAAATTGCGGTCTAATCTTAAGATCTTAAGCGTTAGAGAGCGTTCTGATCATTTTGAAATGTGGAGCAACCATCACCTTGTTGGACAAACTGGTTTTACAAAGATTTGACAGGCAGCAAAATACAGAACGTAAAATAGTTACACAAAGCAGAATTATAAATAAAAGTTTAGAACCAAATTGTATGATGTAGTTCTAAACTAGGACCGTAAGCCTGAGAGTAGCCAATAAAAGAAATCATGTTGGAGAAGGGGGAGTGTCAGGTGACCCTGTTGCAAGTGGTCTTTCTCTCTGATTCTTCTATGCAGTTGAGTTTCTGCTTCTCTAATCATGTTTTCTCTGACATTTACTTGAACCCAAGGGAAAAAAGGCTCATCCCACTGAGGCAAATCTGGTGTCAGGTATGCTTCCTGGAAGTTCCCACTCAGGGTGACCATGCATGCATACTAATTCATTTGAGTTGTCTTTGACTCTTTGCGACCCTATCGACTGTAGCCTGGCAGGTTCTTCTGTCTGTAGGATTCTCCTGACAAGAACACTGGAGTGGGTTGCCATGCCCTACTCCCAGGGGGTCTTCCCGACCCAGGGATCTAACCCACATCTCTTACATCTCCTTCACTGGCAGGTTCTTTACTACTAACACCACCTGGGAAGGCCATTAAAATAGTATTGTTATTTCGAAAGAACTGTTCAGAACCAAATGTATTACCCAGTAATACAGGCTATAAGGTTGCAAATTCAGAAACCATGACTCTAGATAAGAATCCAGAAATAGTTAATAGTCCAGACAAGGAAAAGCTTAAGTGAATTCTGAACCTTCTAACTCTTTAAAAAAAAGAAAAAAAAAAAGCAAGTGAAAAGATTAATTTGTCATGGGGATTCTGAAAGACCATAATCAAAAGAAGAGGTTGTCCCCTTTTGCAATAATTTGAGAAGTACCAATAAGGGTATTGTCTTTCCGTGAAAGAGAGAAAGAGAAAAGCAACAGTGACCAAAAGGGTATACAAGTCTGGTCAGGTCATCTTTGGAAAGCTGTCTGCCTCAGTTATTAGCTGCTTCTCTTTCTAGTCAGTTTGATTTGGATGTTTCCAGTGTTTTTATAGGACCATGTGTCAGGTGAAGTCTTCTTTAGCTGTGAGATGTGTACTCAAGTTTCAAGTCCCTGAAGTTTGGTTACCTGCCAGGTTGTGAGGAGGACCTGCTATAGACCGTTCCAAGGAAATTCAAGAGCAGTCTTTTTTCTTACTGATTTCAAACCAGAAAAGTGGAAGAAAATTGAAAACATTAGTTTGAAGAGGAGTAGCCAGACATTTAAAGATAGTAAAAATATTTGACCAAAGAGTTACTTTGGCCACCTGATCCCAAGAGCTGGCTCATTGGAAAAGACCCTGATTCTAGGAAAGACTGAGGACAGGATGAGAATGGGGCAACAGAAGTTGAGATGGTTGGGTTCCATCACCGACTCAATGGACATGAGTTTAAGCAAACTCTGGGAGATAGTGAAGGACAGAAAAGCCTGGTGTGCTGCAGTACATGGGGTCGCAAAGAGTCAGACATGGCTGAACAACAACAGCAGAAGAATTTGGGATCCAGTCCAGCATATAGGTATGTAACAAAACCTTGAAGGTCACTGGTAGGACTGGAATTTAATATCTGTGTAAGTGAAAACATGATTTCTTTCTCCATGATTATCCTTTTATTATAGACAATCATAGTAAAACTAACTTGTTGGTATTGAACTTGGTTTGATTATTTACATAAATGAAATGAGAATAGTGACTGATCATGTAAGTTCTTTTTCAAAATTGTTTTGCTTGAACCTTGTAAACAAGGTACCCGGCCAATTTATTTATTTATTTTTCTTGAGTAGGTCCATAAAGCTGCCTGGTCATATCTGAGTCTATGTACACCTTTCTTGAATATAATACAGCCAAAGCCATGGTAATATAGCCAGTATTTCCAGTGGTGTCTTGTTATGACGAGAACAGATTCCCAGTGAATTTATGCAAATATACATATTGTCATGAAAAAAAAAATACTTGGGTTTTTAAATTCTGGAGGGATCAGAAAGGGAGGAAAAAAAAATAAATGTTTTAACCCTTGTTGTAAAGATACATTTTCTTAAAGGAGAGGGGGAAAAAGGGTCCTTTACATCCAGTTCTGTGCAGTATTTTAAAATTATCTAACAATTTCATCCTAGAATATTTGTCAGGATCTTTTACATGAATTTCTTTGAAGATAAACACATTTGCCGAAGCCTCAGAGTATAAACAATAACTGTCTATAAATGACAAAAGACTTAAAAATAGTACTAATTAAAGATGAAGGTTCAATTTAATGTAATCAACAAGTCTATTTGGTCATTTCTGTGACCACATCTTTAAAACCATGGCTGTATATTGTCAGCCTACTTATTTAACTTATTTGCAGAGTACATCATGAGAAATGCTGGGCTGGATGAAGCACAAGCTAGAATCAAGATTTTTGGGAGGAATATCAGTAACCTCATTTATGCAGATGACACCACACTTATGGCAGAAAGCGAGGAAGAACTAAAGAGCCTCTTGATGAAAGTGAAAGAGGAGAGTGAAAAGGCTGGCTTAAAACTCAACATTCAAAAAACTAAGATCATAGCATCCAGTCCCATCACTTCATGGCAAATAGATGGGGAAACAATGGAAACAGTGAGAGACTTTATTTTTTTGGGCTCCAAAGTCACTGTAGATGGTGACTGCAGCCATGAAATTAAAAGATGATTGCTCCTTGGAAGAAAATCTATGACTAGTCTAGACAGCCTATTAAAAGCAGAGACAAAGGATGAAACAGAAGCATTTAAAAAAGACACATGTAGCTGAGAAATTAGTGTGTATGATAAAAACAATTCTAGTCAATCATGTAATTTATCTTAGCAAAACTCTGACATTTTAAGTAACCCCAAAAGATTTCAGTATGCCATTTTTAAGTACATGTATCGTAAAATATAACTGTTGCACCTAAAAACTCTTATCCCATTTTCATCTATCTGAATTATTTGTTCCCAATATTTATGTTTATTGTTACTAAGTTTTTTTTGTTATTAAGTTTTTATTATGTTATTAAGTTTTACTCACAAAAACTTAATGATTCATTAGACAAAGTCAGCCATCATCTCAAGCAATTTTTTTTTCTGACAGATTTGCAGCAGAGATAATGTGAATATCTGACTAGTAAACTCATGTGAAATAAAAGTATATTCAGTGCTGATGACTCAAGACATGCCTATTTCAATTAGACTAACAAATTTAAACTATCACATGAACCACAAAAGCATTCGTGTGAATTGCTCTTATATTTCTGATAATTTATATAAGTAACATTTTTAGACCAATTAAATGGAACTCTTTTTATAAATTAATTTTGTGCCTAGAAATTGATTTCAACAGTTGGTAACGTTCTCTGGGAACTCTATAATTGTCCTCACTGCCCATGTTAATTATCTTGCTTAAGTAAAATTTGCATCATTCATTTCGTGCAGGCAGCTTTTCAACAACAAAAATGAATAGCTTGCTTTTGGTAAATGTTCTTTCATTCTAGTATTCTTTTTGAGCCTCCACAATTCTTTTAATGCTGCACACATACATGTAATTGTGAAATCAGCTGGGGGAGGGAGGAGCATAGTAATAAAACAGCCGATCTTTTCTTGATATTTTATTGGTCTGACCTGAAAGATAAGTAGATCTTAGGTAGCTGGTGAGTTGGCAGTGATCAGCATTCCAAGAAGAGAGACCAGCTTGCAGAGAAAGGTGAGTGGTGGGATTAATGAACAGGGTAGGTAGAGTTGACTTGTGGACAGATTCTTTTGCCTTGTCTCGTGTTGTGGATTCTCAAGCCTTGTGTACCAAATTGTTATTGGCAAATATTTGTCAAGTACTGTACCAAACATTGCAAATGTCCTCTTGCAGCTAAATCTAGTGGGAAGATTTGGTTAAAGTAGTTACAGCAAAGTGTGAGTGAGGGTTAAGGAAGGATCTAAGCATTGTGAGAGCAGACAGAGTATTTTGTGTAGTTGAGAGTATTAGAGGAGTTGATTTGGAGTTGCTTTGAGGAAGAAAAAAGTGTAATGGGGAATCACATACTCAGAGGGTTGGAATGAATAGAACACCTGAAGGATATGAAAAACTGGAAGAAGTTCATTTTGGCCGGGAGGAAAAAAGGTATGTGTGGCATACTCACTACATACATGGTAGTGTTCAGCTCAAGTAGTGAAACTTGAAAGGTAGGTTAATTAAGAAAGAAAGAAAGTGAAGTCGTTCAGTCGTGTCTGACTCTTTGTGACCCCATGGACTATAGCCTACCACGCTTCTCCGTCCATGGGATTTTTCAGGAAGAGTACTGGAGCGGGTTGCCATTTCCTTCTCCAGAGGATCTTCCTGACCCAGGGGTCGAACCTGGGTCTCCTGCATTGTAGGCAGACGCTTTACCGTCTGAGCCACCAGAGAAGTGTAGTGTTAATTAATGAGAGCCTAAAACCAAATTCAGATGCCGAAAACCGGTCATATGCTGACAGTCTGAAGTGGAATAGTTCTGATTTTTTGTTGTTTACTCCCTGCCTTATGCTTATTGTTTTCTTGCTCAGTATGTGTTTGTGTTTACTTTCTGGATATTTCCAGCACCTGATGAATCAGGTTACAGCTTCTAAGAGAACTGAGAGCTTAGTCTCTGTGTGGGGAGGGGAGCTTGTTTGCCTTTGAAAAAGTTAGAAAACATGGAGAGAGTGAAACCTTTGATCTCTGCTCTCTTCTCTTTCCACTTTCCGATGGCGTGATTGTAAGCTTGTTCAGCTGGGCTGAATCTGCTGTGGTAGGGCAGTAAAGCAACAGCCAGACGAGTTAGCAACCCTGACAGGCTACAGTCCATGGGGTTGTGAAGAGTCAGACATGACTGAGTGACTGAACTGAACTGATCCATGTAATAAGTGGTAAGTTGTTCAGTCGTGTCCAATTCTCTGCAACCCCAAGGACTGTAGCCTGTCAGACTCCTTTGTCCATGGGGATTCTCCAGGCAAGATACTGAAGTGGGTTGCTTTGCCATTCTCCAGAAAGTATTCATAATAGGCTCTTATCCAGTGTCAAGGATTGGACCCCTAATCTTGGGGTTAGCAAACTTGAGAGGCTTAGCAATGTCCTTGAGTTTCTCAGGTACTACTCTCTGCCACAGACAAGGGGCTATGAGGAGAGGAAAGAAGGGAGAGTTAGTGGAAGGAGGGCAGGAGTTTGGGAGGCAAAAAAAAAAAAAAAAAAATGGAATCAATAGAGAAAAGCATCCATGAGGTTTTTATTATGAGGATTCCATGGAAAAATCATGTCCAATGAGGCAAAAATATTAGTGACATAATGTTTAAATTTGGTACTGATTTAAGTGTAAAGAGGTACAGATCTGATGATGTCTATACTGATTGCCCTTGTTTTGGATATTGGAGCGAGGTGCCATGCTAAGTCACTTTAGTTGTGTCTGACTCTTTACAACACTATGGGCTGTATCCCAGCAGGCTCCTCTGTCCATGGGATTCTCCAGACAAGAATACTGGAGTGGGTTGCCATTTCCTTCTCCAGGGGATCTTCCGACCCTGCGTCTCTTAATCTCCTGCATTGGCAGGTGAATTCCTTTACCACTGGCGCCACCTGGGAAGCCTCATTGGAGGTGGTGGTGGGGTCTGTTTGTGAAGACAAAACAGACATACTCCTTACAATGAGAAAAGATATGTTGTTTATTGATTCTATAATCTCTTTATAATAATTAAAAATGCTAATGATTTTACAAGTCTTATTCCTTCTTATTTTCTAGTTTAACTCTTTATTTTCCCTAAACAGAATACTATGGAAAACATAGGCACCTTTTTTCTTTTTTTAAATAGCCATCTAAGTTCTCATCAAGTTTCTTTGGCATAGTTCTCTTACATTAAAGTCACAGTCAACATGAAAAAGACCTCACCCTGAAATGAATTTTCCGTTTAATGGTCTCTTCTATACATGACTTACCACTAGGGGCAAAACATGCAGAGAGCACATTGTAGGCAAAAGCCAGCTTGGTCATGTTGTGTTTGGCTCTCTCTGTGTAGGCCTCTCAGTTTTGTGAACTGATCTGGCCAGTGACCTTGAGAGCTTATTTTTCCTAGACTAGAAGCAGGCCTAAGGAACCCTGAGCCCTACAGCTTTAATCTTCTTCAAACGCTTTCCCAAGATAAAGGCAGCCCCTCGTTCCATGTCCCACATAAGCTGAGAGGCAGGGGAGCGTGAGAGAGAAGGCAGTAGAGATGAAAAGGAGGAAAGAAGGGAAATCAGAACAAAGAAAATCCAAAGTGGCAGCAGTACCAGTGGAAATAGTTTCACGTTGTTGCCTTCTACAGAGAGCTGTAGTGCTGTGACTGAATTACTTATCTTGGCTCAAAACCAATAGTTTCGTTCTTTGGAAGAAGGACCAGGGAAAGTAGGGGAAAGTAGATGAAGTCATGGGTTCTCCACTTACGTTTCCCACTGACAGTTACTAGGTCTTAGCCTCAGTACTCCCTGGGTAAAATGCCTCTGATTCTGAGAAAGTCAGAGAATGTAACTGCCTCGCTCTAGCCCTTGTGAGAGAAATCTGTTATATAGTTAAAGTATGAAGTACACTACTAACCAAATCCTTGTAAAATGTGAACCACTAACCACAGACATTATAAGTAGGTAATGTCTTATTATCTATAACTTAACCTCATTTCTTAAAAAAAGTCAGTATTTTTATTAATGATCTGGTAGAGATTGTGTTGTATGCAAACCTGATTTGTATACCTGGGAAAAAAAAAAATCAAACCCACAGCTCTTGTCCTTCTTGTGAAGAGCGGTAGGGACTCCTAAGCTGGGAATGATAGTGGAGTGGTGGTTCTGCATCAAACTGACCAGGGGCCAGTGAAAAGGAGACCTTCTTCTCTGGCTGACTATAATACCCTTAAGCACTTGGAGCTACATATTCTGGACTTGGAATTCCTAGAATCCCCACAGTGAAATAAACTTTTTCTGTCTGGCAAATAGAGATCTTTTATTTAGTTTGGGAAATGATGGTTAGGTCTAGGTGGCTCTAGGGGTGAAGAATCCCCTGCCAGTGCAGGAGATGCAGGTTTGGTCCCTGGGTGGGCAAGATTCCCTGGAGGAGGAAATGGCAACCCACTTCAGTATTCTTGCTTGGAAAATTCCATGAACAGAGGAGCCTGGAGGGCTAACAGTCCATGGGTCACAAAGAGTTGGACACGACTGAGCATACAACAATAACAAGAACTATAGTAATCCCTATACAGTAATAACCACATTAGGTATCATTTAGTACCACAAATGTTAAATGTAAAAACTCTGTGTGCTAAAACCTTGAATAAGACGTGGTCCCTGCTGATAGGAGTTTTTTAATTTACTGGAGGCAGGAGCGTGATTATGAGTCATTATAATTTACTGGAGGCAGGAGCGTCTCTGATTCTTTCTTACCTGGTTTCTGGTCATACATCAAGTTTTAAGAAATGTTATTACCTTTAACGAGGACACTTCTTAGTTTTCAGAATTGCCAGAGACTCCAGATACCTATGTGGCCACCTGTAGCAATATAGCAATATTTGTGTTCTTTATTAAATATCTTCTATGCAAAAAAACAGAATACTTAGAAAAATTAGTTTTGAAATTGGTGTTTTAGAAGATTGGGAGAGATTATTGGCAAAGGCAGAGATACCTCTCCATTCCAAATTGGAAATGTTATCCTTTAGCGGGTGATGCGAACTGGAGTCTTGAGTCGGGAAGAAAAAAAAAAGAAATGGTATCCTTTAATAAGAAAAAAGTTTAATGAGAAATGTGGCATACTTGCCCATAGTTAAAAAAGCATAAAAAGAGTTTAAAGAACAGCAACAAGAAAAATAAATACCTGTGTATCCATTGTCTAGGTTAAGAAATACAACACGCTCATTCTGAAACCTAACTTTTTCAAAAGTATCTTAGGTTAGGTTTCTTCATGTCTACGTTTATTTTAATTCTAGCCACAGTAATAAAACCTGATTTCAAATTTAAGACAGTAGTCTTTTATAGAAGTAATTTAGGAATAATCATGTCATGGTCTCATAACATAAATATTGTTATTTCATCAGATACATATTTCAAAAGATTTGTGATTGTGGGCAGCTATTTAATTACTTGAAGTGATGCCTCAAGTTTTAAAGCTTTTTAATAAATTAATATTCTGCTATAAAAATATATGTATTTATTTGGAGAAAAAGAGTAAGAACTTTGAGATCTCTCCTGTTGTTTCAGAATTTGACAGTAAGTAGGTGACTCCCTAGAGGAAAGCTTCACACATAGGTAAGCTTTCATTACTTGTGAAATGGAAGTGTGGGTCTTGTTTCCTGTTTTCCTAGATTGTTTTGGAAGGGGAGTGGGGCTGTATCATTTTCGTTCTAATTGGTTAGTGCTAAAATAGATAGGTGAAGAACTGATACTCTGAAAGTATGTAAGATGAGAGTTTCTTAAAGGTAGCCACCTCTGCCAGTATTTTGGTCTCTACAGTATTTGGTATCTACAAGACATTGTAGAGAAAAGCTAATCTGAGTTTACTTTTTCGTTACTCCCCAGCAAATTAGGATGTTGCTTAATTTTTGTTCTACTACTGCTTAAAATGTGAAAACTTGGAAAGAATGAAGGGAAATAAAATATCATAATCCTGTGCATTGATTTAGTATCTTCAGGTCCCTTTCTGCCTACAGAAAATTCTTAGACTTCATGATAAAAGTTTACTGGTGAAGAGAGGAAAAAAAATCAAGTCTCTAATAAAGCTTAGGAGTACGTCAAGGCTGTATATTGTCACCCTGCTTATTTAACTTATATGCAGAGTACATCTTGAGGAACGCTGGGCTGGAAGAAGTACAAGCTGGAATCAAGATTGCTGGGAGAAATATCAATATCCTCAGATATGCAGATGACACCACCCTTAGGGCAGAAAGTGAAGAACTAAAGAGTCTCTTGATGAAAGTGAAAGAGGAGAGTGAAAAAGTTGGCTTAAAGCTCAACATTCAGAAAATTAAGATCATGGCATCTGATCCCATCACTTCATGGGAAATAGATGGGGAAACAGTGACAGACTTTATTTTGGGGGCTCCAGAATCACTACAGATGGTGATTGTAGCCATGAAATTAAAAGACGCTTACAATGCGGGAGACCTGGGTTCGATCTCTGGGTCGGGAAGATCCCCTGGAGAAGGAAATGGCAACCCACTCCAGTATTCTTGCCTGGGAAATCCCATGGATGGAGGAGCCTGGTGAGCCAGGAGGAGCCTGGTGGGCCATAGTCCACAGGGTCGCAAAGAGTCAGACACGACTGAGCAACTTCACTTTCACTCCTTGAAAGGAAAGTTATGACCAACCTAGATAGCATATTAAAAAGCAGAGATATTACTTTGCCTATAAAGGTCCGTCTAGTCAAGGCTATGGTTTTTCCAGTGGTCATGTATGGATGTGAGAGTTGGACTGTGAAGAAGGCTGAGCGCCGAAAAATTGATGCTTTTGAACTGTGGTATTGGAGAAGACTCCTGAGAGTCCCTTGGACTGCAAGGAGATCCAACCAGTCCATCCTAAAGGAGATCAGTCCTGCGTGTTCATTGGAAGGACCGATGCTGAAGCTGAAACTCCAGCACTTTGGCCACCTCATGTGAAGAGTTGGCTCTTTGGAAAAGACCCTGATGCTGGGAGCGATTGGGGGCAGGAGGAGAAGGGGATGACAGAGGATGAGATGGCTGGATGGCATCACCGACTCGATGGACATGGGTTTGAGTAAACTCCAGGAGTTTGTGATGGACAGGGAGGCCTGGCGTGCTGCGATTCATGGGGTTGCAGAGTCGGACACGACTGAGCGACTGAACTGAACTGAATAAAGCTTAATAAAAGGAAGAATTTTGTTCTGTTTTCAATTAGAGAATTGAGTTAATTTTGCTTAATGTGTACATACTTCGTTTCTTTGATAAAACTGAAAATTTGTTGAGGGTAAAATTTTTTTTTCCTCCTGAAATAGCTAGTTAATAAAGGGGAGATGACTAATAAGAACTCAGTTAATTTCCATTGAACTGTTATCAATTATGTCTTACCAAATATATCTTATCATATGCACATGTGTTTATATACTAGGATCCCAGTCCTATGAATTTCTTGACTATAAAAACCTACATGTAGTGTGTAATTTACTTAATGGCTCTTATGCACAGAATTCTTCAACCCATTTTTTATTCTTAGAATGAAACTATTGTCTACTTTAAATAATCCAATAAAGAATCCTGTCCTGTTTTTAAAGATTTATCTTAATTGCTAATCTAGTAGTTGTGTATGTTTCTCAGATTTTATCTTCAAAAAAGCAAAAAGGCTTCCAAACTCATTTTGAAATGATGTACAGTATTTTCATCTGTTTCTTTACTTTTCCCACAAACATTGATCACTGAGCTTGAATCTGGGGATAGTGAAAGGGGAGATGAAAGAGAAAGAACAGTGTTTGGGGTCGAGATGGATTTTTTTATGCACGTGGCTGGAGTTGTGAGCTTATGTATGTTGCAGGAAAGGGTCTGCAGGAAGGGAGATGCCTTACAGGGTCCAAGAGTAGGCGCTGCATGTCTAACACTTAGAAGTGAATTGTTCCAGAAGATAAATGTGTTGACAAAGCAAGAGACTTCACTGGGAAGTGGCCCCCAGGTGAAGAGCAGCAGGGTAAGGGAACCCAGAACTGCTCTGCCATGTGGCTTGCAGTGTTGGGTTTTATGGTAATGGAGGTAGTTTCTGGGTTGTCTCTGGCTAATCATTCTGACTCAGGTTCCTTCCTGGTGGCCTGTGCATTGTTCAGCCAAGATGGATTCCAGCGAGAAGGATGCTGGGAGGTTGGCAGGACATATGAATTGGTGTCTCACTACTTTTGACTTTTCCCGAGTTCTTCCAGTTGGTGGTAGCTTCCGTGTTCCCTACCAAGGTCTCCTGTTGTAAGATAACTCATGCAAGTGGTTACTGTCAACCCTGGCCAGGGTAGGTGGTTTTGGGCAGTGGTTCCCCTAATATATATGATGTATATATAACATATAGGCATTAGAATATAAGCTTTGTTTGCTCTCTTAATTTGTTTCTAGCCCCATTGCTTGTCATTTCTCAACAGCTCCTGAAATTTTTAGTGTAGATTTCCTCTGCTAGCTAAGAGAATCTTGAGAAAACTTGATATTTACATTTAGTCAATAATTTAGAAAGCCTTTAAAATCCTTTATTTTTTCATAGCTATTTCATATTTTAATTAGTATATTTTTGAACTTCACCTTTCATTTCCCATAGACTTAAGTTTATCAACCTTTATCACTTTATTTCTTCTTCATTTTTTAGGTTCATGCTCAAGTCCTGAGAAGTCACCCTATTTTAAATCTTTTCAATTTCTTTGAAAATGTATTTGTAGATTTGTGCTTTTAAGAGCATACAGTAGAAAGATAGCTCTGATTTTAAGGAGTAATGTGAAACTAATGGTGGCCATTGTATTAATCCAGAGACATAGGTTTGAACTTTGTTGTAGGGGAAATAAAGGATTGGAAAAATAAAAAAGATAGATTGCACATGAGAAATGAAGGAGGGGGAGGAGATTGGGTTTTCTACTCTGGCTTTCTGTGTTGTTGATACTACATATAGTTAAGGGAAGGAATAAAGTAGTTACAGGTTTTAGTAGTGTGAGTTCAGGTTTAAACTGATTTTGAGAAGCCTGTGGTACATCTAGAGGTAAGGAACAAGGAAGTTGATTTTTGTTTGATTTAGGAGTACACAGGCATAACATTTCCAGTGGGGATGGAAATGCAGGATTTATTGTCTTAAGAGTTTTAATAAAAGCTATAGGCAAATGAATAAAAGAATTTCTACAAGTTAGTAGTAAAAGGTTCAGTTCAGTTCAGTGCAGTCACTCAGTCGTGTCCAACTCTCTGCGACCCCATGAGCTGCAGCATGCCAGGCTTCCCTGTCCAACACCAACTCCCGGAGCCTACCCAAACTCATGTCCATCGAGTCGGTGATGCCATCCAACCATCTCATCCTCTGTTGTCCCTTCTCCTCCTGTCCTCAATCTTTCCCAACATCAGGGTCTTTTCAAATGAGTCAGTTCTTTGCATCAGGTGGCCAAAGTATTGGAGTTTCAGCTTCAACATTAGTCTTTCTAATGAACATCCAGGACTGATCTCCTTTAGGATGGACTGGTTGGATCTCCTTGCAGTCCAAGGGACTCTCAAGAGTCTTCTCCAACACCACAGTTCAAAAGCATCAATTCTTTGGCACTCAGCTTTCTTTCTAGTCTAACTCTCACATCCATACATGACTACTGGAAAAACCATAGCCTTGACTAGACGGACCTTTGTTGACAAAATAATGTCTCTGCTTTTTAAATGCTGTCTAGGTTGGTAATAACTTTCCTTACAAGGAGTAAGCGTCTTTTAATTTCATGGCTGCAATCACCATCTGTAGTGATTCTGGAGCCCCCAAAATAAAGTCTCTCACTGTTTCCCCATCTATTTCCCATGAAGTGATGGGACCAGATGCCATGATCTTAGTTTTCTGAATGTTAAGCTTTAAGCCAACTTTCTCACTCTCCTTTTTCACTTTCATCAAGAGGCTCTTTAGTTCTTCTTCACTTTCTGCGCTAAGGGTGGTGTCATCTGCATATCTGACGATATTGATATTTCTCCCAGCAATCTTGATTCCAGCTTGTGCTGGAATAAAAGATAAATAAATAGAAAAAATGGGTAAAAAAACTTGGAAGAGGCACTTTACAAAAGATGATATGCAAATAACAGATTAGCATATGAAAATGGAACTTCACTTCATTAGATGTCATAGAAATGCAAAGTGATACCACAATGACTGTACCACTATCTAGAATGCCTAAAATGGAAAGAAAGAAAATAAAAAGACATTAGCAAGTGATTAATAAGATCATGGAGCAACTGGAGTGTTCACTCTCTGTGGATATGAAAACTCTTAGTAGCCAGTATCTCTTAAAGTGGAAAAAATGAACAGATGTGATCATTATGACCAGTCCTTGGAAAATGGAAAATGGCAATGTGTGTGTGATGTGTGTGAGTTTGAGAAAGAGAGAGAGATTGATACGTAGAGTTTGCTAATATGTTCACCACGAGTAATTTCTGTGGGAAGTAAAGCCCACTGGCCCAGACTGAAAGAATGGACTTGGAGACACTAGGTGCAGCTAGAAGAGAGGCTTTAATGACGGTCTTGCAAGATCTGGTGTCTGGTGGGCAGGCATTCCCAGTGTTATTAAAACAAGCAATTTTATCCCCTAGCATGCAAATCCTTCCCCCAGTTCCTTCTTGGCTGAGAACTGTGGGGTGAACAGTCTTCCCTGACGTTTCCTAGGTTTGTTCCCTCTCTGTTTATGGGCTGACCCCTCCCCAACATCTTGTTTCTTCCTTTTCTGTGCACCTATTCCTGTTTTTCTGTTTTGAATTCACCAGTAGAATGAGCCTCCACGAAAATCCTAGACATTCCACCCTCCCTTTGTTTGCCTGGACTTTCCAGTTTTATAACCCTTATGGTTACTACATCAGTAAGCTGTTGGGCAACTTTGGCTGATAGTAATTTTTCCACCCAAAGCCAGCACCCTTGAAAATGGACTATTTTAAGTTTTTTTATTTCTTACAATTTCAAGCTATCAGTGGTTTAAAAAAAAACAACTTGCAAAATTCTTCAATGTTTAACAATCAGTTTTAGCCAGCTGCTGCCTAATCCAGTACTTCTATTTTTAGATATAGCCAAGAGAAGTGCATATGTGTTGACCCAAAAGACAGATACTAAAATGTTCACAGCAGGTGTATGCCAAATGCCCAGAATGCCAAAACCCAGAAACAACCTTAATGTCAATTACATTGGAATTGATGAATAGTGGTATATTCACATAATGAAATGCAACAATGAAAAGAATGGACTATTTAGAATCTCATTACACATAATAACAGTAATAGGTGTCACAATCATAGTTGAAACCAGACAAAAGAATATATACCATATTTTTTAATTTATATAAAGTTCAATAGCAGGCCAACTAATCTTGAGTGTTAGGAGTCAAGATAGTTGTTATCCTTATTTGGAGTCGTGACCAAAATGTGGCACCATGAATGGTGGACCTTGTAAGGTTCATGTTCTGTTTCTTGATCTGAGTGCTATTTACTTGAATGTATTTGCCTTGTGAAAATTCATTAAGTGTAACTTATAATTTGTATCATTTCTGAGTGTATTTTTTATGTCAACAAAAATACTTACAAAAAGATATATAAAATGAGAAGAGTTGACAGAACTTTGGGGGATGCAGAAACCTTACACATGTGTTCCTATTTCTTTCCCCATTTTCCTCAGGACTCCTTCCAGCTTTTTCTGTGAAAGCATTACAGAAGGTAAGGTTAATACCAAGAATACTGCTCTGTTGCATTTCTGCCTAGAGGTTGTTCCCAAAGGGACTTTTGGACTGAATTTTTTCTTAGATTTAGAGTTAGAAGAACTGCCATCATGGAAGAAGACTCCCTGAAGGCAGGAGATGGTGCTAACTACAGAATAGCAACAGTTTTCTAAACCCTCCTAGTGTGTTGGATTTCAGTAAATGCCCTGTAACTATGTCATCATCTCCCACTGATGTACTGAAATAATGTACTTTGTGAATTTTTTGGTTTGAGAAGCTGGGAGAAGGGAAGCAATCTTGTACTTAGAGTGCTTTGAGAAGTAGGGAAGTCCTTCCAGTAAACAGAAAGGTCTCTCGCTAAAGCCTGTTAATGTATTATATTAGAAAAGTGTCTGTTTAGCTAGACTACTGCATACTTCTCTCTTTTTTCCAGAAATGGCAAGAAGTCTTTTGAAGACATCGCCTAACCCTGTAAAGACAAAATTGCTGCATCAGATAGGATTGTCACTTTATAATACTTCTCATGGCTTCCATGAAGAAGAAGTGAAAAAAAAACTTGAACAGTTTCCTGGTGGATCTGTTGACCTTCAGAAGGAAAACAATGGCATTGGCATTCTTACGCTGAACAATCCAAGTAAAATGAATGCCTTCTCAGGTATAGAGATCTTTCTTATGTTAAAGAATGATGCCAAATCTAACCTGCTATCCTGTGATCTTTATCCTTAAACTCTGTAGACAGAATTCTTGAAAGTCATGGTACTCTTTGTAGAAAATGAAAAAACAAAAAGTTGTCACATGAACCAGGAATATTTTTAAAATTTATTTATTTTTAATTGGAGGATAACTATGTTATAATATTGTGTTGGTTTCCGCCATACATCAATCAGTCATAGTTATACGTATTTCTCCTTCCTCCTGAACCCCCCTCTCACCTCCCACCTGATCCCCTCTCTGTTGCCACACAACACTAGTTTGAGCTCCCTGCATCAAACAGAAAATTCCCACTGGCTATCTGTTTTACGTATGGTAATGTATATGATTCCATGCTACTCTCTAAATTTCTCCCAGCTTCTCCTTCCCCTACTGTGTCCACAAGTCTGTTCTCTATATATGTATTAATATATGATACTTGTTTTTCTCCTTCTGACTTCACTCTGTATATTAGGCTCTAGGTTCATCCATCTCATTAGAACTGACTCAAATGCATTCCTTTTTATGACAGTAATATTTCATTGTATATATGTACCACATCTTCTTTATCCATTCATCTATTGATGGGCTTCTAGGTTGCTTCCCTATCCTAGCTATTGTAAATAGTGCTGCAGTGGATATTGGGGTACATGTGTCTCTTTCAGTTTTGGTTTTCTCAGGGTATATGCCCAGTAGTACGATTGCTGGGTCATATGTAGTTTTATTCCTAGTTTTTTAAGGAATCTCCATACTGTGCTCCATAGTGGCTGTACCAGTTTACATTCCCACCAACAGTGCTAGAGGGTTTCCTTTTCTCCATACCCTCTCTAACTTTATTTTTTGTAGTTTTTTCATGATGGTCCATTCGGACCAGTGTGAGGTGATACCTCGCTGTTTTGATTTGCATTTCTCTAATTATAATACGTGAACTGTGAACTTCCAGATGTTCAAGCTGCTTTTAGAAAAGGCAGAGGAACCACAGATCAAATTGCCAACATCTGCTCGATCATCAAAAAAGCAAGAGGGTTCCAGAAAAACATCTATTTCTGCTTTATTGACTACGTCAAAGCCTTCGACTGTGTGGATCACAATGAAGCTTATGGAAAATTCTGAAGGAGATGGAAACCAGCCACCGACCTGCCTCTGAGAAACCTGATTGCAGGTCAGGAGCCAACAGT